>NW_019154126.1:14458951-14496180 GCF_002288905.1 Enhydra lutris kenyoni | reverse complement strand
AAGTGGGTTAAGCCGCTGCCTTCGGCTCAGGTCATGATCTCAGAGTCCTGGGATCGAGCCCCGCATCGGGCTCTCTGCTCTCTAGGGGAGCCTGCTTCCTCCTCTCTCTCTGCCTGCCTCTCTGCCTGCTTGTGATCTCTCTGTCAAATAAATAAATAAAATCTTTAAAAAAAAATAAATAAAAAAATAAAACATTCATTTAGAGAATACAAATTCAGAAAAACATACACACACACTAACACATATACACATATGTATACACACACACATAAATTTCAGTCTGGGATCAACATACCAAAAACATTAGCATTTCCAAGAAATTTTATCACATATATGCATACATGCACACATAAAATAACCAAGATAAGACTTAAAAATAAACATGAGGGGTGCCTGGGTGGCTCAGTGAGTTAAGCCTCTGCCTTGGCTCAGGTCATGATCTCAGGATCCTGGGATCGAGCCCCGCATTGGGCTCTCTGCTCAGTGGAGAGTCTGCTTCCCCCTCTCTCTGCCTGCCTCTCTGCCTAATTGTGATCTCTCTGTCAAATAAATAAATAAAATCTTCAAAAAAATAAATAAAAAATACACATGAAAGAATCTTCCAAAGAGAAGAACAAATCTCAGAGATGTCAAATCAGAAAGACAAGAGAAGTATAGATAAAAAGAAACTAAAAGCTGCCTGGAAGAAAAATGCAGATCACATACAGATGATCAGGACCAGAGGGAATCAGACTTTTCAACAACAGCAAGAGAAGCGAGAAGACAGTTTAAAAAAAAAAAAGTTGCAAAAGAAAGGCAGTGTATTATATATATATAAATATATGTATATTTATATATATAATATATATATTTATTATATATGAAATATATATAATTTATATATATTTATATAAATTATATAAATTTATAATTTACATAAATTATAATTATATAAATTATAATGCACAATTTAGCTAAGCTATGAATAATAATTACTTAGAATGTAAACAGTGGGGGTGCCTGGCTGGCTCAGTCAAGGGAACAACCGAACAACCAACTCTTGATTTCAGCTCATGATCTCAGGGTCATGGGATGGAGCCCTGCATAGGGCTCCATACTCAGAGGGGAGTCTGCTTGAGATTTTTCTCCCTCTCCTTGCTCCAGCTCTCCCTCAAAATAAAATTTAATAAAATTAAATAAAAAAAGAAGAATGTAATTGCATGCTAATTAACTAACACTGGTGATGGAAATATGTTGGAAAGATAAGGAGAAGAAAAAGTGTGTTTAGTCATATGAGGGGCAGTATAAAAGAGTTATAATTTCATTGAAGAATAATGATAAATCAAAAAGTAGTAGTAAAAAAATGTCATTTAGGACATGGAGATAAATATCAGGAAAAACTGCTACAAGAGTTAAAGTGATTGCTCTGAAGAACAGAAATGAGGATTAGAGTGGGGGGAGCAAGAATTCTGTTTTTCATTGTTGTAATTTTATTTTTAAACCATGGATGTGCGTTATTTTGATAAAAACATTTTACAAATATGTTCTAAAGAATTAAAATATGGTAACAAATAGAATGCAGGGGTTTTCTGTCTGATTTGTGGAAGAATTCTAGTCTGGGAAACCAACTGCACAGGTGGGATTTGGGGAAAGATAAATAGAATTTGGATGGACATAAGGTAAAGAAGTTCAGGGTGGAATCACAGGACCTTGAAATTAGCAAAATAAAAGGGGCACTGAAAGGGCCAGTTGCCAGGAGTCAAGAAAGTAAGATATTCAACAGTGTGAAAATCCTACTTAAGTAAGGGAAATTCAGATGATAAAAGGCATCAAATTCTTCTAAGCAGAAGGTTCTTCTGTAGGTTCTTGAGCAATGAAATGATGTAATAAAAGCAAGGTTTTAGGAAATTTAATGTGAAAATTATTGTACATGAAATAGTGGACATGGGTGGGAATTGTCTGGTTTCTTTCACTACTGTATCCCCAGCACATATCTCAGGTGTGTGGCTCGAAGTAGGAGCTTAACCCATACATACTGAATGATCAAAGGGGAAAGAGGCTAGGCACCGTTATAGTTATCCAGGAATGTAGTAGTAAAGGCTGGGACTAGGAAGGGATAACAGCCAGGGGGAGGGGCAGGCATAAAGGGTGAGAGGGAGAGAGAATCTTAAGCAGGCTCTACGGCCAGCATGAGATCATGGTGGGGCTCGATCTCATGACCCTGAGATCATGACCTGAGCGGAAATCAAGTTGGTCACTTAACTGCCCCTCTTGTGCGCTTTTCAAAAAATGAGACTAGAATTTCCCGTTTAAATGCCCATTTAAAAAGTCATTTCACATTAAATTAAAAACAAATTTTCTTATAATAATAATGTTGTAAGCAAGGGTTATATTCTTAGGCCCCCTCCAACTATAATTAATCTAAAATATAGTCTCATCTAAGTATATATACTATGTATAAGTAACATTCTATAGAGTCATTTCCAGGAGACAAATTTTAAGCTCTAAGTTGTGGATTATTATGCCAGTTGTCTATTGCCATGTAGCAAATCTTCAAAACTGAGTTTCTTTAAACAATAACCATTTTATGACATCTCGTGATTTTATGGGTGAGGAATTTGGGCAGGCCTCAGCTGGGTGATTCTTCAGTTCCAAGGTTGTCAGTTGAGATTACTCACTGATATTCATCTGTTGGGTGTGCTGGTTTGGATAGTTCAAGGTGGCCTCCCTTACAAGTCTGGTGCCTGGGTAGAGATGGTTGAAAGGCTGTGATAAGCCGGGACTATGGGTTAGAGGACCTACTTAAGTATGGCCTCTCTAGCATGGCATTCTCAGGGGAGCTGGTCTTTTTATGTTATGGCTTAGACCTCCCTGAAAGAGTGTTTCAAGAGACCTAAGTGGAAGTTATAAGACTTCTTCTCTCTTCGTCTAAGATAGCATGCAGTGTGTCACACTTCTGCCACATTATATGGTTATAAGCAAGTGAAAAGGCCAGCCTTCAAGGAGAGAGGTCTGAACCCAGACATGCATGGTTTACTGGAGGACCATTTTTGGTGGCTATCTTCCACAATGGAGATTCAGTGTTTGAAGTCTGTATAGGAACTTAATTCCTATTCTTCTCAAACTATTCCAAAAAAATACAAGAGGAAGGAAAACTTCCAAATTCACTCTATGAGGCCAATATCACACTGGTACCCAAACCAGATAAAGACAACACAAAAAAAGAACTACAGGCCAATATTTCTCATGAATATAGATGGAAAAATCCTCAACAAGATAGTAGCAAACCAAATCCAACAATACTTTAAAAAAATCATACATCATGATCAAGTGGGATTGACTCCTGGGATGCAAGGTGGTTCAATATTCCCAAAACAATCAATTTGATACATCACATCAATAAAAGGAAGGCTAAAAACCATATGATCACTTCAAAAGATGTAGAAAAAAATCATTTAACAAAGTTCAACATCCATCATGATAAAAATCCTCTGCAGGGGGTGCCTGGGTGGCTCAGTGGGTTAAGCCGCTGCTTTTGGCTCAGGTCATGATCTCAGGGTCCTGGGATCGAGTCCCGCATCGGGCTCTCTGCTCAGCAGGGAGCCTGCTTCCCTCTCTCTCTCTCTCTCTGCCTGCCTCTCCGTCTACTTGTGATCTCTCTCTGTCAAAAAAAAAAAAAAAAAATCTTAAAAAAAAAATCCTCTGCAAAGTAGGTTAAGAAGGAATATACCTCAGTATAATAAAGGCCTTATATGAAAAACCCATAGCAAACATACTCAAACCTCAAACTGAGTTTTTTCCCCTAAGGTCAGGAATAAGACAAGGATAACCATGCTAACCACATTTTTTTTTTTTTTAAGATTTATTTATTTTAGAGAGAGAGAGAGTGCATGTGCCAGCTCACGTGTGTGGGGGCGGGGGGAGGAGCAGAGGGAGAGGGAGAGAATCTAAAGCAGACTCTCTAATGGTCCCAAAGTCAGGCTCAATACCATGACCCTGGAATCATAACCTGAGCTGAAATCAAGAGTTGGACACTCAGCCAATTGCACCATCCAGGCGCCCTTCTTACCACTTTCATTTAACACAGCACTCGAAGTCCTAGCCATAGCAATCAGACAACAACAACAAGAAAAAAAATAATTAAAAGGCATCCTTGTCAATTGCATCCAATTGACAAGGAAGAAGTAAAACTCTATTTGCAGGTGACCTGAAAGAAAACTAGAGAAAACCTGAAAGACTACTAGAACGGAAAAACTACTAGAAGAACTACCAGAACTGATACTTGAATTCAGTCAAGTCATAACATACAAAATCAATGTACAGAAGAAATCTGTTGCAGGACACCTGGGAGGTTCAGTCAGTTAAGCATCTGCCTTTGATTCAGGTCATGATCCCAGGGTCCCGGGATGGAGTCTTGGGTTGGGCTCCTTGCTCAGTGGGGAGCCTGCTTCTCCCTCTGCCTGCCATTCCCCCTGCTTGTGTGCACGCACGCGCTCTCTCTTTCTCTCTCTGACAAATAAATGAAAGCTTAGGAGGAGAAGGAGGAGGAGGGGGAGGGGGGAAGAGGAGGAAGAGAAAGAATCTGTTACATTCCTGGGCATCTGGTTGGCTTAGTTAGAAGAGCATATGACTCTTGGCCTCAGGGTTATGAGTTAGAGCCCCACATCGGGTACAGAGATTATTTGAAAATAAAATCTTAAGTAAAAAGAAAAGAAAAAAAGATCTGTTGTGTTCCTATACCAACAATGAAGCAGCAGAAAATGAAATTAAAAAAAAACAATCCCATTTACAATTGCATCAAAAACAACAAAAACGATTAATTAATAACAAAATTAATAACGAATAACAAGTTAATCTAGAAATAAGCTTAACCAAAGAGGATGACTTTCTTTCTTCAGTGTTTTATAGAAGAAATTCACCATGATGTAAAGAAATGAAAAGACATTCCATGCTTATGTGTTGGAAGAGCAAATATTGTTAAAATGTCTATACTGCCCACAGCAATCTACAGATTTAATGCAATCCCTATCAAAATACCAATGTACATTTTCAGAACTAGAAGAAACAGTCCCAAAGTTTACATGGAACCATAAAGAACTTGACCAAAGCGATCTTAAAAAAGAAAAACAAAACGGGAGGTATCACAACTCCAGACTTTAAGTTATATTACAAAGCAGTAGTAATTAAAACTGGTACTGGCATAAAAATAAACACATAGATCAATGTAATACAACAGAAAACCCAGAAATAAACTTACAATATATGGCCAATTAATCTTCAACAAAGGAGGAATGAATATACAATGGGAAAATAACAGTCTCTTCAACAAAAAGTGTTGGTAAGATTAGACTGGATACTTACTTTCACCATATAAAAATAAACTCAAAATGGACTAAGGACCTAAATGTGACACATGTAATCATAAAAATCAGAGAGATTGGCCATACCAAAATTTTTCTAGATATGTCTCCTGAGACAAAGGAAATAAAAGCAAAAATAAACTATTATCACTACATCAAAATAAAAAGTTTCTGCACAGTGAAGGAACCAATCAACAAAACTAAAAGGCAACCTACTGAATGGGAGAAGATATTTGCAAATGACATGACAAATGCAAATGATAAAGGGTTAGTATCCAAAATATTTAGAGAACTTATACAACTCAACACCCAAAATACAAACAAGCCAATTTAAAAATGGGCCAAAGACAAGAACAGACATTTCTTCAAAGAAGACATACAGATGGCCAACAGACACATAAAAAGATGTTCAATATCACTTATCATCAGGGAAATGCAAATCAAAACTACAATGAGATATCATCTCATAACTGTCAGAATGGCTAAAATCAAATATTCAAGAAATAACAAGTATTGGTGAGGATGTGGAGAAAAAGGAACCCTTGTGCTCTGTTGGTGGAAATGCAAACTGGTACAGCCACTGTGGAAAACAGCATGGAGTTTCCTCAAAAAGCTGGGATCATACAAATGTAGTCATCCGAAGGGGCACGTGCACCAGAATGTTTATAGCAGCAATGTCCACAATAGCCAAACTATGGAAAGAACCTAGATGTCCATCAACAGATGAATGGATAAAGAAGACGTTGTGTGTACACACACACACACACACACACACACACACACACACACAATGGAATACTATGCAGCCATCAAAAGAAATGAAATCTTGTCATTTGCAACTACATGGATGAAACTAGAGGGTATTATGCTGAGCAAAATAAGTCAATCAGAGAAAGATAATTATATAATCTCCCTGATATGAGGAATTTGAGAGGTAGAGTGTTGGGGTAGAGTGTTGGTAGGGGTTGGGAGATAGGGAAGGAAAAAATGAAATAAGATGGGATTGGGAGGGAGACAAACCATAAGAGACTCTTAATCTCACGAAACAAACTGAGGGTTGCTGGGGGAGGGGGATGTGGAAAGGGTGGTTGGGTTATGGACATTGGGGATAGTATGGGATATGGTGAGTGCTGTGAAGTGTGTAAGCCTGACAATTCACAGACCTGTACCCCTGGGGCAAATAATACATTATATGCTGATAAAAATATTTTTTAAAAAAAGAAAAAAAAAACTGGGGTAATGGCCTGAGCTGATGGCAGCCACTTAACTGACTAAGCCACCCAGGGGAACCTATGAAAATAATTCTTAAAGCCCATTGCTTAAAACCACTATTCCTCACTAATGTGACAGGACAACTTTTAGAAATATTTTGTTTTTCACATAGTATTTCTTTCCTTCTTGGTCCTGTGCAGGGTCAGGCTCTTTATGCTTCCTTGCCCAGAAGGAGTTATGTATGTCATATCTGAAAGCAGAAGGCTCTTGCAAGACACTTCCCTTTCTGGATTTTGTTTTCATAAAGTCTGAGCTTCCATATCTGCTGTGCAGAAGGAAGGAAGAGGCAAGAGTTGCAACTGAAGTGCCTTGAACAGCAGATGTTTCCAGAGCCTAATTCCTTGGCCCTTCCATCAATCTCCTTTCCTTCCCAATATCATGAAATCTCAAGTCACTTTTTTGGAACCCCTACACCATGGAGAATTTGAAAATCACTGCTCTGGACCAATAATTCCCCAGATCTTCTGAGCTGAAGACACATGGACATGCTAAAATAGAAGCTGAAGGACTTTAGAGACAGACTACCATATTTCTATTCTTCATGTATAGAAGATGAAGTAATAGTGGAGTGATAGGTGACTGGAACTGCTTTAACCTGGAAGTGCAGAAGAATGCTGAGGCTGGTAATCAAACTGGAAAGTTGAACTGAGTATTGGCAAGAAGAAGAGGATAATTAATTTGGTCTCTGGAATGTCAAATTTGACATTAAGGTAATGCATCCTAAACAAGGTAGCCTGTAAGCAGCTAGAGATCGGGCTCTCTGCTCAGCAGGGAGCCTGCTTCCCTCTCTCTCTCTCTCTCTGCCTGCCTCTCCGTCTACTTGTGATCTCTCTCTGTCAAAAAAAAAAAAAAAAATCTTAAAAAAAAAATCCTCTGCAAAGTAGGTTAAGAAGGAATATACCTCAGTATAATAAAGGCCTTATATGAAAAACCCATAGCAAACATACTCAAACCTCAAACTGAGTTTTTTCCCCTAAGGTCAGGAATAAGACAAGGATAACCATGCTAACCACATTTTTTTTTTTTTTAAGATTTATTTATTTTAGAGAGAGAGAGAGTGCATGTGCCAGCTCACGTGTGTGGGGGCGGGGGGAGGAGCAGAGGGAGAGGGAGAGAATCTAAAGCAGACTCTCTAATGGTCCCAAAGTCAGGCTCAATACCATGACCCTGGAATCATAACCTGAGCTGAAATCAAGAGTTGGACACTCAGCCAATTGCACCATCCAGGCGCCCTTCTTACCACTTTCATTTAACACAGCACTCGAAGTCCTAGCCATAGCAATCAGACAACAACAACAAGAAAAAAAATAATTAAAAGGCATCCTTGTCAATTGCATCCAATTGACAAGGAAGAAGTAAAACTCTATTTGCAGGTGACCTGAAAGAAAACTAGAGAAAACCTGAAAGACTACTAGAACGGAAAAACTACTAGAAGAACTACCAGAACTGATACTTGAATTCAGTCAAGTCATAACATACAAAATCAATGTACAGAAGAAATCTGTTGCAGGACACCTGGGAGGTTCAGTCAGTTAAGCATCTGCCTTTGATTCAGGTCATGATCCCAGGGTCCCGGGATGGAGTCTTGGGTTGGGCTCCTTGCTCAGTGGGGAGCCTGCTTCTCCCTCTGCCTGCCATTCCCCCTGCTTGTGTGCACGCACGCGCTCTCTCTTTCTCTCTCTGACAAATAAATGAAAGCTTAGGAGGAGAAGGAGGAGGAGGGGGAGGGGGGAAGAGGAGGAAGAGAAAGAATCTGTTACATTCCTGGGCATCTGGTTGGCTTAGTTAGAAGAGCATATGACTCTTGGCCTCAGGGTTATGAGTTAGAGCCCCACATCGGGTACAGAGATTATTTGAAAATAAAATCTTAAGTAAAAAGAAAAGAAAAAAAGATCTGTTGTGTTCCTATACCAACAATGAAGCAGCAGAAAATGAAATTAAAAAAAAACAATCCCATTTACAATTGCATCAAAAACAACAAAAACGATTAATTAATAACAAAATTAATAACGAATAACAAGTTAATCTAGAAATAAGCTTAACCAAAGAGGATGACTTTCTTTCTTCAGTGTTTTATAGAAGAAATTCACCATGATGTAAAGAAATGAAAAGACATTCCATGCTTATGTGTTGGAAGAGCAAATATTGTTAAAATGTCTATACTGCCCACAGCAATCTACAGATTTAATGCAATCCCTATCAAAATACCAATGTACATTTTCAGAACTAGAAGAAACAGTCCCAAAGTTTACATGGAACCATAAAGAACTTGACCAAAGCGATCTTAAAAAAGAAAAACAAAACGGGAGGTATCACAACTCCAGACTTTAAGTTATATTACAAAGCAGTAGTAATTAAAACTGGTACTGGCATAAAAATAAACACATAGATCAATGTAATACAACAGAAAACCCAGAAATAAACTTACAATATATGGCCAATTAATCTTCAACAAAGGAGGAATGAATATACAATGGGAAAATAACAGTCTCTTCAACAAAAAGTGTTGGTAAGATTAGACTGGATACTTACTTTCACCATATAAAAATAAACTCAAAATGGACTAAGGACCTAAATGTGACACATGTAATCATAAAAATCAGAGAGATTGGCCATACCAAAATTTTTCTAGATATGTCTCCTGAGACAAAGGAAATAAAAGCAAAAATAAACTATTATCACTACATCAAAATAAAAAGTTTCTGCACAGTGAAGGAACCAATCAACAAAACTAAAAGGCAACCTACTGAATGGGAGAAGATATTTGCAAATGACATGACAAATGCAAATGATAAAGGGTTAGTATCCAAAATATTTAGAGAACTTATACAACTCAACACCCAAAATACAAACAAGCCAATTTAAAAATGGGCCAAAGACAAGAACAGACATTTCTTCAAAGAAGACATACAGATGGCCAACAGACACATAAAAAGATGTTCAATATCACTTATCATCAGGGAAATGCAAATCAAAACTACAATGAGATATCATCTCATAACTGTCAGAATGGCTAAAATCAAATATTCAAGAAATAACAAGTATTGGTGAGGATGTGGAGAAAAAGGAACCCTTGTGCTCTGTTGGTGGAAATGCAAACTGGTACAGCCACTGTGGAAAACAGCATGGAGTTTCCTCAAAAAGCTGGGATCATACAAATGTAGTCATCCGAAGGGGCACGTGCACCAGAATGTTTATAGCAGCAATGTCCACAATAGCCAAACTATGGAAAGAACCTAGATGTCCATCAACAGATGAATGGATAAAGAAGACGTTGTGTGTACACACACACACACACACACACACACACACACACACAATGGAATACTATGCAGCCATCAAAAGAAATGAAATCTTGTCATTTGCAACTACATGGATGAAACTAGAGGGTATTATGCTGAGCAAAATAAGTCAATCAGAGAAAGATAATTATATAATCTCCCTGATATGAGGAATTTGAGAGGTAGAGTGTTGGGGTAGAGTGTTGGTAGGGGTTGGGAGATAGGGAAGGAAAAAATGAAATAAGATGGGATTGGGAGGGAGACAAACCATAAGAGACTCTTAATCTCACGAAACAAACTGAGGGTTGCTGGGGGAGGGGGATGTGGAAAGGGTGGTTGGGTTATGGACATTGGGGATAGTATGGGATATGGTGAGTGCTGTGAAGTGTGTAAGCCTGACAATTCACAGACCTGTACCCCTGGGGCAAATAATACATTATATGCTGATAAAAATATTTTTTAAAAAAAGAAAAAAAAAACTGGGGTAATGGCCTGAGCTGATGGCAGCCACTTAACTGACTAAGCCACCCAGGGGAACCTATGAAAATAATTCTTAAAGCCCATTGCTTAAAACCACTATTCCTCACTAATGTGACAGGACAACTTTTAGAAATATTTTGTTTTTCACATAGTATTTCTTTCCTTCTTGGTCCTGTGCAGGGTCAGGCTCTTTATGCTTCCTTGCCCAGAAGGAGTTATGTATGTCATATCTGAAAGCAGAAGGCTCTTGCAAGACACTTCCCTTTCTGGATTTTGTTTTCATAAAGTCTGAGCTTCCATATCTGCTGTGCAGAAGGAAGGAAGAGGCAAGAGTTGCAACTGAAGTGCCTTGAACAGCAGATGTTTCCAGAGCCTAATTCCTTGGCCCTTCCATCAATCTCCTTTCCTTCCCAATATCATGAAATCTCAAGTCACTTTTTTGGAACCCCTACACCATGGAGAATTTGAAAATCACTGCTCTGGACCAATAATTCCCCAGATCTTCTGAGCTGAAGACACATGGACATGCTAAAATAGAAGCTGAAGGACTTTAGAGACAGACTACCATATTTCTATTCTTCATGTATAGAAGATGAAGTAATAGTGGAGTGATAGGTGACTGGAACTGCTTTAACCTGGAAGTGCAGAAGAATGCTGAGGCTGGTAATCAAACTGGAAAGTTGAACTGAGTATTGGCAAGAAGAAGAGGATAATTAATTTGGTCTCTGGAATGTCAAATTTGACATTAAGGTAATGCATCCTAAACAAGGTAGCCTGTAAGCAGCTAGAGAGATGGGAATGTCAGGTCTGTAGATAAGAAGATAAGAGAGTCAAGCAATTGTTGAATAGGCTCAGAGAAAAGAGCAGAGGGAAGAGGAGAGGGATGGGAATGTCAGGTCTGTAGATAAGAAGATAAGAGAGTCAAGCAATTGTTGAAGAAATAGGCTCAGAGAAAAGAGCAGAGGGAAGAGGAGAGGGTGTTCAAAAGATCCTGCAGCAAAGGTAGAAAACTAGTGGCCCACGTGCCACGACCTCCTTCTTTGAGTGACTGCTATTCTCTTGTTCACTGAAAACTTTGTTCTCTAAAATTATAGACTATCAGAATCACTGTTTGAAACTTTATCAGTATAAACAAAACATCCTACTCTTGCTTGGAGGATCTAAGACCTAGAGAAGCAGCCTCGATTGACTCTCAAGCCAGGTGCAGAGCTTTGGGACAGGGGTTTCTGAAGACAACATTCCACATCTGCCTTCATTTTGTATAGTTCCCAGGGAAACAGGACCTAAGGTCCACTTGTAGTCTAGACGTGATGTCAACGCTCTGCTTTATTTAGAACCTACTGAAACACAACTTCATCAAAATTTTGCCCTAACTCCACACTTCCTCCAGAGCTGTGTAACTCCATCTTTTCCTTTGGTGAGCTGCCCCCCAGTTCCTCAGTTGTGAGCTCTCTATTGCTGTGGATCAACAAACCTCTATCTGTTGAGCTATGGGTTAACTTCTGGAGGTATGTCTTGGGTGAAGACTGAAAGCCCTGGAGGTGTTTATAATGCTAAATTTTATTTGTTTTTATTTGTTTATAATGTTAAAAAGAATGATTTTACAAACTATAATTGAGACCCAGACGAAGGGTTCCTGATTGTCTTTGCAGTTCTCCTTTCACAGTAACTCAGAGCGACTTCCAGTTGAGAGCCATTATGGTATCCACCTTTCTAAAAAACCACTTCAGCGGCTGAGTGGTTTCCCTTGGACATGTAATCCACAAATTTATCCAAGCCTTTTATCCAGGAATGACTCAGGTCAGTCATTCCTCCGGGGTTGAGTTCCATATATTTATTACCAGAGAAGTGGGACCTCTGACTGAGGGCCTTTCCCCGCTCACCCTACTTTTCACCTTTGTTAAGTGATCTTCTTCATCCCTTAGGATAAATTTCCTTTTTCTTTCTTGACTCGCCAGCCCACTCTCTCAGGAAATAGTAACCGCTTCAACTGGAGAGCCATGCGTCACCCTTCATTCATATCTTTTCTCTGGCAAGGCGATCTAATAAGATGGACTAGGAACCAATTTTATCTCCAGACCAAATAGAAAGCAAACACTTCCTTATTAGGAATATAGTACTGTATTTAAATAAACTACAACGTAAGTTTTAACAAGTCCCTTGACCCCTGAAAAAAAGAAAGCTAAGCGCGTCTGCCTTCGCTCTGGGAAATTCTGCGCTCAGATCAGGCAGCGCGGTAACGGAAGGCACCTCTGGCAGTGAGCGTCCGGTAAAACTTGAATCCGCGACCCCTGGGCGAAGAGTGGCGGCAGGGCGGCGGCGCGGTCGGGCGCGGACGCGGATTGGTTGTCAGGAAGCCGGGACCCGCCGCGCTTGCGCCGTGCTCCCCGCGCACCGCCCATCCCGACGCCCAGTCGCCGGTCTGCGGCCTCCGGAGTGATCGGGCTGCTGCCGGCGAGCCGGCGAGCGGACAGCCGGGCGGGCAAAAGGTGTGCCCGGCCTGCTGTCTCCGAAGAAGTAGGGGGCGACTTTCCCGGGTTCTGGAATCCTCTCGAGCCCCTGTAGTTTGCCCAGGCCGAGGAGAGAGAAGCTGAGGAGCCGCGGACTCTCTAACCCGTGCCGCCGCCGCCATGGCTGCCATGATGGATCGGAAGTGAGCTTCAGGGCGACGGCTACCGGCGCCGGTGCTTCGAGTCCGGGTTTCCCGGCCACTCCCGCCGGGGGAAGCGCGGCGCTGCAGACTGCTGACTCTCTCGGCCTTCGCGACCCTTACTTTCAGCTCGGGCCCGCTTCCTTCCAGACCGAGCGGCGGGGAGTGGCTCCCGGCCTCCGGCCCCGGCAGCGAGGAAGATGGCGGACCCGGCCGAGTGCAACATCAAAGTGATGTGTCGCTTCAGACCTCTCAACGAGTCTGAGGTGAACCGCGGCGATAAGTACATCGCCAAGTTTCAGGGAGAAGACACGGTCATGATTGCGGTGAGTGACCCCACCCTCTGTCCCGCTTCTTTGCGCCTGGCTGGCCCGGAGTTTTGGGAAGTGGCGGGGTGCAGAATTGAGAACGAGCAGTGGTGTCCCCAACCCCGCCCCCCGGTAGAGTTTGCCGGTTCAAATAACCCTGGGGAGGGAGACTGCGCAGCTCCACGGGTGTTCCTGGATCGCCCTCACCCGGTCTTAAGTGCCGAGAGAAGGGAGGCGCCTGGTCTCCGTCTGGGACACTCCCCCACCTGGGGCGCTGGAGGAACTGTCCGGGGAGAGTTTAGTGCATATTTGCATCTGTTTCTGTTTGTATGTGCGCACTTGCTGTTGGTGTTTTGGACTACCCCCGAGTTTACCATTTGTAACACGTGCAGGATTAAAGTTCAGCTAAGAATGTTGAGGTTCAAGACCAGCCCTACTGTACCTTAAGTAGTAAACATACCTAGTTGTATAGAAACAGAAGACACAGCTACGTGATGAACCATATTTCTCTCTCGGGAGGAGGAAAAATTATCGAACGACTACAAATATACCTGTATCTCTTACGTTCACCCACCCGTCCTTTGAGTGATGAATGAATGCTCATGTTAACTATTAAAAATTGCGAATCGACGACTGTAAAAAGACTGAGTTCTCTTTTGAAATAGGAGTGATCAATTTTCTTCAGTTTTCTAGCTGATCTGGCCAACCCAGACTGGGTCAAATAGGTGCCCAGAATGACCTATATACTCTTACTGGGTTTTATGGGGTAGCAGTATAGCAATGAGTGTTAACTTTGTATCAGGGTATTACAGACTCAAGCTTTAAAAAGAAAATAAATTTGATCAGTAAATTGGATTTCTTGTTAGTACTGGATCCCGACTTCTACCTTGAAGAAAAATGGGTTTTGATAAATCTCAAGGATGGAGAAATAGTGTCCTTTGTGGTATAAAACATGACCAGAGTTGGTCGATTATTGTCAGGGAAACCAGAATGTAAGGTTGTTGTTTTTTTTTTTAACTTATTTTATTTTGGGTCTGATCTCTGGTATTGAAAGGTGTCTGCAAATGTTTTACAACCCCAGTTCAGGAAGGTTAAAATGGGTAGTACGACACTGCTTACAGAACAGTGAATTGTGATTAAAATAATTAAATCTATCTTTTTTGGTAATGCCATTGTGGCAGAATTTTTTCTACGTTGCTATCATGGTACAAAATCTAAATGTTAGTTTTTTTTTTTCTCTGATGGCATTCCATATTTAGCATATTGTTTGCACAGTTTAGTTTGGGAAAACGACAAAGGGGGTCATAGGAGATGGGACATTGATGGTGAAGAGCATTGACATACAAGACAGGATTGAAGTTCTTTTAAGAATTTTTATGTGAAAGTTTGCACAGTTCAGCTTTAGAAATTGAATGTCATAGCTCTTTGTTGCTCTGTAGGCCTTTGGCAAAGAAGTCATTAGATTACCAACAACTGCCAGCTACTACTGTGTGAAGACTGTGGGCTGGCTTTTTTGTTAACAAGTTCATGAGAAAAACGATAAATGACATTGGTAACACTACGAAGTTAAGCACAGTAGTCATCCTTTTCCTTTAGGATATCTCTGACATGGAATCAGAGGAAGCTTGCAAGGCCTGGGTTAGTTGGCAAACTGGCTACTAGTTTCTCATAGTTTTTGTGATTATTCAGCTGCTCAACAGTGATTGATACATCAAAACGATTTTCCTTTTAGACTTGTATAAAGAATATCTTATTTTTGCAGATTTTTGTGTGTGTTTAAGCAAATCTATAAGTATTACCAAGATTCATTTGTTGGAATGATAGGATTCCCAAAATACATTGAGAAGGCAGCTTTCTGCCCAAATAAGACATAGGAGGAAAGAGTTAAAAGAAAACAGTTACCACAGTAAGCACACTTGTATTTTAGGTTGTTTCCTTTGAATAAAGTTCTTAAAAGTTCTTATTTAAGTTTCCTGAACAATGTAAATAAATGTAAATGGTAATAGAAATAATGGATAAGTGATTGAGTTGTGAATCTGTAATAAACAGTTGGCCTTTAGGTAAACTGGTAAGCATTTTTAGTCTTTTTTTTTTTTTTTTTTTTTTTTAGTTTAAGCAGAAATAAGGCAGAGCCACCTAGCCTTAAGAAATGTAAGGCAGCATGTTTACTTCATTATTTTCAAAAGCTAATCTTTTGCACATACTAAGTTATTGGTTACAAGACGTCTCAGTTTTTTTAATGAATTTTTTCAAAGGCTGTTGAAAATTTATGAGGGATAGTTGGGAGAGTGAAATTTTAAAATTTTAAAAATCTCTAGATTTGTTTTGTTCATTTTACTGGATCCTGATTCCACATGAACAGTTTTAAGAAAGAATTGCTGCAATGTGGCATTTAAAACTAAATTATTTTAAACGTGATCTTAAAACATTTTGTATACAATCTTATGATTAAATCAAAATGTAAAAGGGTAAGTATTTTAGTTTATAATGTGATCGAATTATAGATATAGTCTGTGCTCCTGTAGAAAATAATTTCTAAGGATTCTCATTTTCATCTAAGTTCACTTTTGTCCAAACTTTTTATTCCTGTTACATTAGTGGCTATAATATAATATCATATAATATGATCCTGTGGCAGGCAAATCTTGTAATCCGGTAGTGTTTCTCTATGTTTTACAGTCTTTATACACCTTTTTTGGGTAATTAAGTGCTTGTTGAAGAGGTATAAATACCACATCACAAAAATGAAATAAGTGAATTATTAAGGAAAACCTTTACTTGATAAAAATAGAATTTGCTTTAAATAAGAGAACTTGTTATCCACAAAAGAGGACAAGGGTAACACCTTATGTAGTTGAAATAAGCCTGCTGAAAACTCCAGGAAAAAAAGAAATCAATAAAAAAGTTACTCTTTTATGCATTGTAAAAGTGGAGCGTGCATATTTGTATTGTTAAGTATCTTGACCAATCATGGTTCCTTATATGGTATACCAAAGAGACTGTCAGAACCAACAACAGGCTGTTGCAGTTCATTGAAATTAAAGGAAAGTAAAACCTAATTAGATCATCTTGTCTAGTTCCTTGTCTATAGCTCAACAGGATTTCTCTTTTCAAATGAACGATGTTATGGTGTTTGATCATCATTACCATAAGAGTGAAAATTAAAAGAGAAGAAGCCAGCCTAGCTGGCTCTTGTTTTCAGCTCAGGTCATGATCTCCTGGGTCCCAAGATTGAGCTCTGCCTCAGGCTCCACAAGGTTCTCTGCCCCAGCTCCTCCCCCAGGTTGCATGAGCATTCGCACATGTGCATGCATGCACAGGCGGGCTCTCTGTCTCTCAAATAAATCTTAGAGAGAGAAGAAGCCCTCATCACATACCTGTACAATTGTGGTATGTTAACTAACAATCATTGTCAGACTAAGCAAAGTCTGGTAAGATACAATCCCATGTGATCTGAGGGTCACTATTCAGAATTCCAGAGAAAGGTATATTCCTGCTAAGGAGGGTGACCTTTATAAACAGATTTGGTGTTCAGCCTGGTCTCTCCAGATATAGACAGGAACCACTTCACTTAAGAAATCTAAGATATAGGGGCGCCTGGGTGGCTCAGTGGGTTAAGCCTCTGCCTTCGGCTCAGGCCCCGCATCCAGCTCTCTGCTCATCGGGGAGCCTGCTTCCCCCTGTCTCTCTCTGCCTGCCTCTCTGCCTATTTGTGATCTCTCTCTCTCAAATAAATAAAAATCTCTTAAAAAAAAAGAAAAAGAAAAGAAAAAGAAATCTAAGATATAGGGTCCCTGGCCGGCTCAGTCAGTGGATCTTGTGACTCTTAACCTCAAGGTTGTGAGTTCAAGCCCTATGTTGGGCATAGAGACTACTTTAAAATAAAATCTTAAAAAGAAAAAAAAAAAAATCTAAGTTATGGTTGCAGTTCAAATAAGCTTATTCCTATTTGGTTTTGTCCCTTTGAAGCCTGTCAGATGTGAATGTATTTTATGAGTTGAAGTATCTTTGAAGGTTCATAGAAATAAGACTACATAATATACATTTCAAGGCCGAGAACCAGGTTTTTAAGATACGGATGTCCAGATCATGAGTTTTCCTTTCTTTAATTTATTTGAAAAGTTTTGGTTAAGAGATGTCCCTTAATTGTAGACTATTAGAAGTAATTTTTATATTTCATAAGTCTTGTTTTTCATTCCAGGAAGCTATTATCAGTTAGTAATTTCATGACTAGATCTCTAATTAAACATTTACCTTACATACCAAAATTATAGTTTAGTTTTGGAATTAAAAGATTTTTGTCAACTTAATGCTTAGCACTTAATTTTTGATTCAACAGTGATATAACACTTAATCCCACCTTAGTTATTTTTTAGTTTGCATATTTGCCATAAGGAATGCCATAGTAAACACCTGCATAAAGTACTTTTTAGGCAAGTTTTACTGTTACCCTCTTTTTTTTTTTTTTTTTTTTTTAATTTTATTTATTTGTCAGAGAATGTGCACAAGCAGGGAGTGCCTCAGGCAGAGGGAGAAGCAGGCTCCCCGCTGAGCAAGGAGCCAGATGTGGGACTCACTCGATCCCAGGATCCTGGGGTCATGACCTCAACTGAAGGCAGAATCTTAATTGACTGAGCTACCTGGGTGTCTCTGTTACCCGTTATTTTTGGTATATTTCTTTCTAAATGGTTTATGACCACTCTTTTTACTGATGTAATAATGGGATAACTTCAAGCTCAGTAGTGTTTGTTCTTTATATTTATTAAATGTTTATTTAAGTATGTTATTATTTCTTTTGGAAGGATGCAGTTGTCTTCATGCTATTGCCTAAATTGCCTGTTTTCTAGTGATTAATTTGCTTCTTGCAAGCACAGTTTGAGTTAATCATTTTTTAAATTTTCATAATATATTATAGTATATTTTCATAGTATATTTTTATGCATTTATATTAAATGAGTATTTTAGCTAGTTGCAGTCTCTTCTTGACTCTGCCAGTTCGTGAGTTCTTTAATGCTAGAGGTTGTTTCCATTTCAGTTCTGTTAACAGTACTGAACCACTTGTAGTTGATCCTATATTACACAGTTTCTTAGCTTTATATTCAAGATTTTTTTCTTTTTTAAGATTTTATTTATTTATTTGAGAGAGAGAAAGCACAAGCAGGGGGAAGGGTAGAGGAAGAAGCAGACTCCCTGTCGAGCAGGGAGCCTGATGCAGGGCTTGATTCCAGGGACATAGGACTTGATCTCAGGACCCTGGGATCATGACCTGAGCCAAAGGCAGATGCTTAACTGACTGAGCCACCCAGGAGCCGTATATTCCACGATTCTACCCAGTCTTATTTTCTGTTCTTTGAACCCTATAGTCTGTACTAATTAAATAACATTTCTAAAATTCTTTTACTCATTTACAATGTCTGATACCTTACAGGTGCTAAATAAATGTTTGCTGGATACATGAAGAGGAAAATTTATTTTCTTTTCACATAGAAAAAATTAGTGTGGTTTATCTCTGGCTGCTGATTGTTATTTTGAATGTACTTGTGTTTTAAAAATTGTTTATCACAAATACGTCTTGTATAATCACTAAAAGAATAGATTATCTCTTTTTTAGTTGCACCTGTAAAATTGAAGGTTAATGTCTTTGTAGAATTTTAGCAAAAGGACACTTTTATGGGTGCCTGAGTGGTTCAGTCATTAAGTGGCTGCCTTTGGCTCGGGTCATGATCCCAGGGTTCTGGGATTGAGTCTCACATCGGGCTCCCCGCTCAGTGGGGAGTCTGCTTCTCCTCTCTGGCTCCTCCTGCTTGTGTTCTCTGTGTGTGTCTGTCTGTCTGCCTGTCTGTCTCTCTCTCTCTGCCACATAAATAAATCAATCTATCTTTTTTTTTAAAAGGACACTTTTATGTTTGTCTTACAGGCAAAGAATAGTCATACATTAAGATGCCAACTTTTAGTTGATGCCAAAGTGAAGTCATCATAGTATATCCTTTAACAATGCTTTCTGCTGCAGAGGGCAAACAAACAACAAATAGTGGTTTAAATAAGAGATTATTATTCTCACATGTTAAAAGTCTGGAGATAGGCCCCTAGTGCTGCTGCTTACTGACTCTGTTATCTATTGTCATCCTTAAGCTATTGATTTTTCTTCATGTTTTTAAGATGGATGCTACAGCTCCATCATTCCAGAAAGGAGAAAGGGCAGCTACAGCTGAGATGGTCCTTTTTATCAAAAAAACAAAACCCTTTCCCAAGAACCCTCAGCAGACCATCACTTTGTAGTATCCAGAAATGGGTCATGTGGCCACTGGTTGCAAGGAGACTAGGCTATTAGGTAGTTAGCTTCCCAGCCTATGTAATGGGAAGCTGCAAAGGGAAGGAGAATTATTAATGATTTTGGATAGCCATTTAGGACTATCTGTTTCATTGTACTTTTCATTGTAACTGTTATTCCAAGTTTTGGGGAAGGAGATTGTGAAGCATAATTCCTAAAAAGTAAGGTCTTTTTTATCAGAGGCCTAGAAAGTATTCTATAAAGTTAAGGATTTTTTGGATGGTCATGATTGTTTTGTATTTAAGGTCTAGCTTCCTTCCTTTCCTTTAAGAAAGGGTAGAGAGCAAGCATATACTTTTAAATACTAGACCTCCTTGCTCTCCTCTTACATGTATATATGTTATTTTTTCTTTTAGTTTACTAGATTGTTCCGGCCAACATTTAAACTTGCTCAGATCTTGTCCTTTAAAAAAAAAAAAAAAAAAAGTCTTTAGACCCACAGCCAGATTTCTCTACTTAGTTACTTCCCATTCTTTTTTTTTTTTTTTTCTTTTTAGGATTTTATTTATTTATTTGTCAGAGACACAGCAAGAAAGGAAACACAAGCAGGGGGACTGGGAGAGGGAGAAGGAGGCTTCCCTCTGAGCAGGGAGCCCAATGGGGCTTGATCCCAGGACTCTGGGATCATGACCTGAAGTGAAGGCAGATGCTTAAGAACTGAGCCACCCAGGTGCCCCTACTTCCCATTCTTTTTTAATCTCTTTCCACTCTAACCTTTTTAAATGGATATTTTTCAATTTTCCCTTGACCTCACAGCTATATTTGACACAATCACTCCCTCAGTAATTTTTCCTTGACTTGCATGGATGCTATACTCTAATTTTTTTCATTCCATCCCTCTGGCTCGACTTCAGACTGTCAGTTCTTTAAATGAGTCCTCAGGATCCTTTCAGGGGACGCACAAGGTCAGAACTTTTCAAAATAATATTAAGATATTATTTCCCTTTTCGCTGTGTTGTCACATTGGAGCTTTGCTCCATAACTTCCAACTTAACTTTTGGTTTGTTGCAATTTGCAGCCTCGTTTCTGCCTTAGGATCTCTCTCTTTTTTTTTAAGGTTTTATTTATTTATTTGACAGAGAGCGTGCACAAGTAGGGGGAGCAGCAGGGAGAGGGAGAAGCCGGCTCCCCGCTGAGCAGGGAGCCCGATCCTGGGCTCCATCCCTGGACCCTGGGATCATGACCTGAGCAGAAGCAGCCGCTTAACCCACTGAGCCACCCAGGCGCCCTCTGCCTTAGGATTTATGCGTCCAATACCTAGGGTACTTCCTGCACTCACCCTCCCATGACTAGTATTGAAGAGGCAAGCAATGAGCTAGGTGCTACTTTTTTTTTCAGTTCTTAAATATCCCTTCTCCAGAGTGGTTCCCTGGCATTCTTCTGCCTTCTCCCAGATTCAGGTTCTTCTCTTATATGCTCTCATAGCATTCTGTTGCATGAGTCAGAATTCTAGTCACTTAATTATTTGTCTTAATGTCTGTCCCACTGTTACTTAACCTCCACTAAAGCATGTCTCTGTCTTGGTCATCATTCTAGCGAGATGTATGTCTAGTATATTGGGCATCCCATAAAAATTTTTAAATGAATGAAATGATTGAAAAGCTATTGCAGTAAAATGAAAAGCCTAATGGGAGTAGTGGAGGGAGCTCTGAATTGGTGGGAGATTTGAATTTAAATTTAAATTTTGTCATTAACACCTTTTTTACATTTCAGGATTCTAGTTTCTTTATCAGCAAAATGATACTATTATTGAAGGTATAGTCTTAGTACTTGCCAGAGTAGACAGTCATTAAATAAAATTCACTCAGCAATATATGAGTGCCTGTTATAGTAGTGGTAAGCCCTGGAAATAGAACAAAGACAAAAATAGACCTTTTTGGTTTTGTGGAGTTCATTCTAGTGGATTTGTACTTTGTGATCCTTAAGGTCCTTTCCACAAGATTCTGTGACACGAAGTAATATATATAGTAGGTACCCTATTTAGAAGGTTAAAATATATGATGACATCTTTAAAGGAACTTAGAAGTGTCAGTTCACCTTTACTTTGTGTAGTTGAAATCTTTGTTTCTGTTTTTCAGTCCAAGCCATATGCGTTTGACCGAGTGTTCCAGTCAAACACCTCTCAAGAGCAAGTGTATAATGACTGTGCAAAGAAGATTGTTAAAGGTAAATATATTTAACATGCTGTTGTCTCAACAATAAGTAAAATTTTGTGATCTTGCCCATTACCCAATTTTTTCATTTTTCCTTTTTTTAGTTAATTGTAGAAGACAGTTGTTTAAATAATGAAAAGATCAGATACAATTAGTAAACACATTATTGCTCAAATTCCATGATCTAATTTTTTTTTTTTTTTAAGATTTTATTTATTTGACAGAGCACAAAGTAGGCAGAGCTGCAGACAGAGGGAGAGGGAGAAGCAGGCTCTCCACTGGGCAGGGAGCCCGATGTGGGGCTTCATCCCAGGACCCTGGGATCATGACCTGAGCTGAAGGCAGCTGATTAACTGACTGAGCCACCCAGGCACCCCTCCACGATATAATTTTTATACAATACTTAGTGAAAGGTAGTATAAGAATATTAGCATTACACACTTGTTCTTGGAAGATGCAGTTCTATTAGATATTCCCAAGAGAGTTTTTAAGGTAGCAGTTCTGGAAATGCAGCAGTTTGGGAATGATTACAAAATGGTTAAATGGGTTTCTAAAAAGTAGTAGAAAATGGTAGCAATTGGTCATTCTTCCATTCCATTGTTCTTTCTTCCCCAAAGACTCCTCTTGTGTTCAACAGAAAAACACTTGAAGAATTTAACAGAGGTTACCAAGGGTGAGAAAAGTGCGTACGTTCCAGTTAATACTATTAATTTATACTAAGCTTTTTCAAGTTAATACTTTCTAAAACCATAGAACCCTGGAGCCGAGAGGGTGTGAGTGATTATCTGGACTTCCAATAACTACATAAATCCCTTTTGTCAAAGGGATCTTAGAGTTAAATAGCCATTACTTTGTGATATAATTTATTCTACTTTTTGTCGGCTCTAATTGTTAGAAAGTACTTCTTAGATTGTGGCAAAAACCTGTCTTGTAACATTCCCTAGAGTGGAGGGGATGGAATTCAGTATAAGGGTGAATAGGTTAGGGTTAAGTAGGAGCACAAACAGTTCATCCAGTAAGAGGAGAAAAGGTAGAGTTTTTGGGTAGAACTAAGTCTATAGGTGTGATGGAAGAAAATACAGATATTATCTTCATATTCCATTTTGTCTATGATCACGGGTACAAAGTTAGCCCAGAATGAAGATGGGGTAGGCAGTTCTAGGAGAAGGAGTGAAGTTGTCTGGCAGTAGGAGGGAATGGATTAAAGAAATGTGGCAGTATTGCCAAGGGCCCACTTGAGGTTAGCTGCCAGAAGAGCTGAATTTACTTAGTTGGGGTTTTGCCAGGCGATTATAAAAGAGGGGGAGAAGGGCAAGAGAATTGAGGATGAATCAAGAGAATGATAATAGTGAACCATGGAATCTAAGGTGAATGAGAGGAAGGAGAATACAGGTGGAGGGAATGGGTTTGAGGGACAGTGAGAGGAAGTGGTAAGATTACTTTGTTACAGTCTTTGTGGGCTCGAATGTTTGTTTTTTGTTTTTTTTTTAAAGATTTTTATTTATTTATTTGACAGAGATCACAAGTAGGCAGAGAGGCAGGCAGAGAGAGAGAGAGAGAGAGAGATAGAGAGAGAGAGGAGGAAGCAGGCTCTCCGCTGAGCAGAGAGCCCGATGTGGGGCTCGATCCCAGGACTCTGGGATCATGACCCGAGCCAAAGGCAGAGGCTTTAGCCCACTAAGCCACCCAGGCGCCCCTCAAATGTTTTTTGAAATCAGGGTACTAGAAGGAATAATAGGAGGTAGGTACTTAATTAACATTAGGAAGGCAGTGTAGGTAGTAATGAAAAGGTCTAGAGGTTAGTTGGCATCTGGAAAAAACTAGGTATTTTAGTAGAATCTGCTACATGGACACCGGAACCATCAAGAATTAGAACAAGAATGGTATTAGTGAGAGACAGTGGACTGGATGCTGAAAAACTCATAAAAGCTGTTGGAGAATTAACTTGATTCTATAAATGATTGCAACAAAGAAGAACAGGCAGTGTCATCTTTTGTTTGTAGACATCAAATAGTTTTCCAAGTGTATCTGTTACAGAACATAATTATATTACATTCTTCGTATTTCGATGTACTTTTTTATCAGTACAGGCTAAGATTTTACATTACTTTTTAAAAAATACTAAGGTATTGATTCATGAGCTCAGGAGCAATTTAAGTGTTTAAGGTCTTTTTCACATCTGCTGGAGCCAACATTAAACCCTGTTCTATACTTGAATATTGGAGTTTTCTAAATTTGACTGTAAGCTTTTATTTTTTTTTTAAATTTTATTTATTTATTTGACAGACAGCGAGAGAGGGAAACAGGCAGGGGGAGTGGGAATGGGAGAAGCAGGCTTCCCACAGAGCAGGGAGCCCAATGTGGGGCTCAGTCCCAGGAACCCGGGATCATGACCTGAGCTGAAAGCAGGCGCTTAACAGCTGAGCCACCCAGGGGCCCTTGACTTTAAACTTTTAAAGTGTGGATTCCCTGTTGTTCATTTTAGCTCTTGATTATATTTTGAGTTTTGTTTTTATGGTTATCTTATTAGGGATATGTGTTGGCTCTCAGCATATTTGGATTATTGAAATTAATCCAAATCCAGTAGGATTTTGAAATTCTGCTAAACTTATTTATAGACATTGTTGTTTGAAAAATATTACTCTAAATCATTTATAAGATGCTTGATGGGCTGTGGTCCTTAACCTAGTCTTCTAAAAGTTGTACTGGGTAGTCAGCCAACTTCAGAGTCTCTTGTACAGTTCGCTGGTTTTTAGTTTTGTCAACATGTCAACAAGAATATGATGAAAAACTTGGGTCCTTTTATGAAGTCATGGTACAGGAAATGAGGTTAGTTCAACTGTAGGTTTTCCTCAGTGAAATTTTGGTGTACCAAAAATCCATCATTTTTCCTTTATGAAAATGAATATAACATTTACAAGTTAGTCATCTTCTGTTGCTTTTGTTCTCCGTGGCTTTTAAAAATCAGCTATGGTAGCTGGGAAATTTTTATCTATGAAATAGTCTCTTATAACTAGAAACTCGAGCTCACTTAAAACCGTTCTTTTCATTATCTTACTCACCTCAGCCTTGAAGTCTCTCTTGACAGTGTTTATTCTGTTGTTTCATTTTCAGGATAATATTGAAGAAGGTGTTAATAAAATGGGAATACCCTCTGTCTTATATTGTCTGTTAACATTTTATTTTCTGGGCAGTATAGGTCTACTCAGACATTAGTCTTTTTCTGAATATTTTAAAAAGCTCATGCCCCATAGTCTCTTAATAATGGTCTCATATCGGGGCGCCCGGGTGGCTCAGTTGGTTAAGCGGCTGCCTTCGGCTCGGGTCATGATTCCAGGGTCCTGGGATCGAGCTCCGCATCGGGCTCCCTCAGCAGAGAGCCTGCTTCTCTCTCTCCCCCTCTCCCTGCCGCTCTGCTTACTTGTACTCTCTCTCTAGCTCTCTGTCAAATAAACAAATAAAATATTTTAAAAAATAATAATAATAATGGTCTCATATCTTACCTTTCTTAGAACTCTTTGAAATCTGTTGTCCTAAAGTCCTAAGGTACATGTTTCTATTACCTTCTGTTCTATTTCTTTACTGTTTACAATTTTTAAGATGACGTCATTCATTTAGTGAAATTTCCCTCCTCAAAATTCAGGTCCTTTTACTTCACAGCAAATTCCTGCTTTACTGTTTGGAACTGAATTCTGAAGAGCAGTTCCCTTTTTTAAAAAATTTTTAATTTATTTATTTGACAGACAGAGATCACAAGTAGGCAGAGAGGCAGGCTGAGAGAGAGGAGGAGGCAGGCTCCCTCCTGAGCAGAGAGCCTGATGCAGGGCTCCATCCCAGGACCCTGGGATCATGACCTGAGCTGAAGGCAGAGGCTTAACCCACTGAGCCATCAGGCGCCCCAATGAATAGCAGTTCCTTTATTTGCTGGTGGATAAGAACACAGGCTTTGAAATCAGATAAACCTAGATTGGAATTTAGGTTCTGCCGCTTCTTAGCTCTGTGACTTTTGGGAAGTTACTTAACCTTTCTATGTCTGTGTTTCTTGTTTTGCAAAATAAGGGTCTGTGAAGACTTAAAGAGGATTCATGAAAAAGAACTTTACCTGGGGCCTGGTATGAAGAAGCAAGCACAACAGATACCAATTGCTGCTTGTTTCTTCTCTTCCGGGAGAAGAAATTACTTTCGTGATTTAATCAACAATAATTGTACTTGGGATAATTCATAGCCTACAGTATTTTCACGCTCCAAAATTAGAGTTCAAGTAACTATTGTAGTAGAAAGCTCTGTCACTGTCTCCAGCTTCTGTGGCAGCTTTGCAATTTATATTAGAAAAGTATCACCTGACTTCTCCTTTTGTCTCCATCCAAATGCTCTCTACCACTTTGGAGGAGATTGGATGTAGTAGGTAGTGGGACTTGTCCAGGACAAGATTATGAATGTGGAGGAGTTACCAGTAAATAAACATAGATTTAAGGAAAGAAATGAGGTAAGTGGTGGGTTCCTGGTGAGGTCTGAGGATGGGAAATCAATTAAAAACATGGCAGGGTGGAGTTGGGACAGTCATTGGCAAACAAACCTGTTGGAAGACCGAGGTTAGAAACTTCTGGTAGGCAGCAATCAGCAAAATGATGGGTGAGTAGGTATTTCTTCTGAGATGTAGATTTGATGAGCAAGCTGCCAAGGGTGACCTGAAGCAACTGGTACTGTCTGGGCTCCTCTGTCAGTTGGCTGAAGCACTGTTTCATAAATTTCTGTAAAAGTTTGTGTGTGTGTGAATATATATATATATGTTCACACACACATATAACTTTATTATGTACAAAGCTATTCCTTTTTCCTTTCTGTAGCTTCATTAGATAAGTTTTCTTTATCTTTTATCTTTATCTTTATCTTCTTTATTTTTTTTTTGAATGAGGCTAACCCACTGGTATTCTCTAGTGAATTCCAAATCTGAGTGATATCTTTTTACTTCCATGTATGAAGTAATTGTCACTTATTCAATACTTGCTGTATGCTACCCGTCATACCAGGCCTTCATAGATTCCTCATCATACCAGGTCTTCATAGATTTCCTACCATAGCTTCCTGACCTGAACTGGCTGCCACAGCATTTACTTTTAATTTTTACAGATGTGGCCTGCCATATATTTATTTTAGTTCCTGTGTTCCTTGATAGTACAGTGCAGTGGTTACGAGTATGTCCTTAAAACCAAGATTGTCTAGGTCTGCATCCCACCTCCATCTTGCTAGCTGTGGAAGTAGAGCAAATTAATACCTCTTTTCTCAGTTTCATTATCTATAAAATGGGACTACAAATAGTACCTTTCATAGAGTCTGGTGAGGATTTAATACATTAATATATGAAAAATTACAAGAGCCTGGCACATTGTATGCTCTCAAATGTTAGCAGTAATAATTTTATATGAGGACTTCTAATTTTCGTAGCCTTCTCCTAATTAAGCCTTCCCCTTTGCTGATGAGGACTTTTCCTCATGAGGAAGTTCAGAGAGAGAGGTGACTTTTCTAAGGTGTTATGCTTTTGTCTTGCTTACTAAATGTTTTTCTTTTTCACAAAGTATGAGAGAAGTAATACATACCCATAGTTGTCCATCTCTGTTTCTCACAAGAACAGCAAAAGTATATTTTAAAGAGGGAGGGAGGCTTTAGAAAGATGCTCTGTGTTAGTAATGGCAATAATCATTCAGCAAGCATTTAAGTTCCTGCTAAGTGCCAGGCACTGTACTAGGAGTTAAGCACAGTCCTGGCCTCAAGGAGTTTAAAAGCTGGTGAAGAAGGCAGATAAGTAAATTGAAAGTTGCAGTATGCAACTATAAGTATAATGTTTAAATGTAGATGCTGTAAGAACACATAGAATGAGATGACTGGTTTATATAGTTGGGTTGGAGGAAAAAGCCAAGTCTAAGCTAGTCTTAAAGGATGCACAGAGTAGGAAGGAAAGGAGGTTGCCTTCCAGGTAGAGATGATACATGGACCAAGGCATACCCACATGAGAAGAGTATCAAAATGTGGGTAACAGCATACATTATGGTGTAACTGAAGTTGAATGTGAAATTGTCAGATTTGATCATTTTGACCAACACAAAACAGCAGTGTAAGAGGAAGGATGGTGGAGGTGGCAAACAAGAGGCAGGACAAAAAGTGTCTAATTTTACCTGATTATAGATGTATGCTCTCTAGGATTTTCAAATAGATGAATATAATTTTTTTTAAAGATCCATGGTTAAGATAGGTACATTTCATTGTATATAAATTTTACCTCAGGAATAAAGCTAGAAAATGAATCCTAGTTAAAGATACTTGCATGGTGAAGTATTTAGGTGAAAGTGTACTGAAGTCTAGTTTACTTTGAAATACATTAAAACATG
Organism: Enhydra lutris kenyoni; assembly: GCF_002288905.1. Classification (NCBI taxonomy): domain Eukaryota; kingdom Metazoa; phylum Chordata; class Mammalia; order Carnivora; family Mustelidae; genus Enhydra; species Enhydra lutris. Next base: position 14,467,980 of record NW_019154126.1, on the reverse strand, counting down.
AGATGAATGAATAGATACATGATTAAACAGTAAAATTATAAAATGTTAATGGTAGAGTCTTGGTGGAGGTTATAGGAATGTACACTGTAAAATGTATTCCCTTTATCTGTATGTTTAGATTTGTTGGGGATAAGTCAGTGTAGAAAGTAAAGTCAGGGATGGATTTGAAGGTAGGCAAAAATTATTTTCCTAATTGATAAAAGTGTTTGTCAAACTACTTAGTGATAATGTGGCATTAGGAAATCGCCTAATCTGTTGTTGTTAATATCTCTTGCACCAAGAGCGGAGTGTAGATCATGGCAGGTGCTCAGTAAGTATTTGAATGTTACATATTCCATAATCTCTGTAATCATGTGAAATTTTTAAGGTTATGCTTGAAGTCCCCAAAACAAATGTATGCATTTGCTGTCCTTGGTACCCTCATATAATATAGTTTCACATAACCACAGGTATACTGTAATATCCTAACTGTAATATACTGTAGTATACTGTAATGCCCTCATATAGTTTCACATAACCACAGGTATACTGTAATATCCTATACTATAATATAGGTATATGCTACTAAATGTTGATCTTGAGAGTCACTTGTTAATTCACCCACCAGTATTTTATGGATATAACAAAAATTTGAATTTTTTCCTTAGGTTTTATTTGATTGATAAAAACATCCTTAAGCAGAAGATATGACATTGATATACTGAGAACAATTATGTGTAAAGGGAGTGAATTGGAAAGGGTCTATACTTCGTTCTCTAGATAATTTCTTGTTCAGAAATACTGCAGTGCCATCTTTTTTTTTTTTTTTTTTTAAGATTTTATTTATTTATTTGGGAAAGAAAGAGAGAGAGAGAGAGCATGAGTGGAGAAAGGTCAGTGGGAGAAGGAGACTCCCTGCCGAGCAGGGAGCCCTATGTGGGACTCGATCCCAGGACTCAAAGATTGCGACCTGAGCTGAAGGCAGTTGCCCAACCAACTGAGCCACCCAGGAGCCCTTTTTTTTTTTTTTTTTTTTTTTTAAGGTGGGTTGGGGGAGGGGTTAGAGGTGGAGAGAAGAGTCTTAAGCCGACGCGGGGCTCAATCTCGAAACCCTGAGATCATGACCTGAGCCCAGTCGAGTGGGATGCTTAACCTATTGAGCCACCCATGTACCCCCAATGCCTCCTATTTTAAATGTGATTTGAGTTCTCTTAAAATTTTCCCAAGGAAATAAGTACCTTCTTTTTCTCATTAATAAATGTGCCTATAGGAAATTTGTTAATATCTAGTTAGTTGTGCCCAGTGTTGAGATCCTTCTTTTTCTTTTTTAAATAATAAGTTTTAAAAAAGAATTGGCCTGCTTACTAATTTACTTAGCATGTGCTATTTCCAACAGAGGCTTCTCTTTTTACTTTGGCTTCCTCTGGAATACAATGTAATTTCATAGTACCTTTTTGTCAACAAAACCAAAACAGAACAAACCAAATCCCTGAAAACTGAAAATCAAAAGGTCACCTTGTTACGTATTTTTTTTTTCCCCTTCAACCTAGTAAAGGAAGATACTTAGATATTATAGACAGATCTTGGAGTACATACAGGGCTAGAACAGTTTCATTTTTAATTTCACAGGTATTTTGAAAATTTATTTTTGAGGTACACCTGGGCTTGATGCTTGTATAAGGAGGACTATTGTATGGGTTTGTGAGCTTTAACTACCAGTTAACCACTAATCAGCAATCCTATTTGTAAAGATGAATTCATATCTGTATGTAAATTTGCAGAAAATTTTTCCTTTGAGATCACATAAAGCTTTGGAATACAACATAAAGACATTTGAGATGTGCACTTATGTAAGAGATGATCATAAACAATGGAATTTAAAATTTGTGTTTCATTGACCACAGAAAGTAATCTGGGCTCGAGAGAAAGTAATTGCTTAGGTAGATCATCACTAAGAAAATTACTATTAATATATTCTTATTTCTCTTCAGTCTTTATAAATCATTCATGAACTAAACTTCAACTTTTATGGTGTCTTTCATATTCATGTAAAGAAAATCTGAATCTTCTTCATCATTCTTCTCACAGCTATTTTCTTTCTTTTTTTTTTTAAAGATTTTATTTATTTATTTGACAGAGATCACAAGTAGGCAGAGAGGCAGGCAGAGAGCCCGATGTGGGGCTCAATCCCAGGACCCTGGGATCATGACCTGAGCCGAAGGCAGAGGCTTTATTTAACCCACTGAGCCACCCAGGTGCCCCCCCCCACAGATATTTTCTTGTGCAGATTTTATTATGCATGGATGAGAAACAGAGTTAATATCTATGTGAATTTTTTCAGTGTTTTCTAAGACTCTTAAGTAATTTCTTATGAGTCTTTTTTAGAGGACAAAAATTCCCCTGAGGTATAAAATCTCTTATTTTCTCATAGATGTACTTGAAGGATACAATGGAACAATATTTGCATATGGACAGACATCCTCTGGGAAGACACACACAATGGAGGTAACGTTTTATAATCTGTACTTGCCATGTAGTTTGTGGAATAGAGTGTGTATTTGTGAAATTATTTTATCATGCTTAAACATATTTACTCTTTATTGGATTCTCTGGTACATATAATATACAGATAACCTCATTGTTGTAATCTTATCAGTCCTAGAGTTCAAATAATGACATTATATACTTGAAATCCTATCTTAACTTTGTTTTGTTAGCATAACCACAAAAGATGAGCACTTTAGAATTAATGGAAATTTCCTGTTACTTTATAATGGAAATTTGAAATTTTAAATGTTTCATATGTTTTCATTTCTATTCAGAGCAATTAATTCTCTCCAAATATCTGCAACTCTTTAATAAGAATGTCTCCACAGTTTTTGGTGCTGTTATTAGTAAGATGTGGTCCTGCCTAAACTTTCATCTAGAAAACAGCCTATTTGTTATCTTATGCTGCTGCTACAAAGCATCTGCTTTTATCATTTATCTGAGCATTCTGTCTAAAGTGACTGCTTATTTTAGTGTAATTCATATTACTTATCCCATAAAGTTACAGAGAACAAAGACATTTCTAGCATTTATGTTGATTTGACTTGAAGGAACAATAAAGACATGGGAAGAAACAGACTAAAACCTCTTTCGAAAATAAGTTTATTGCACAAGCATGGATAATCTAAATCCAAAATAAAAGGCTTAGAACCATTGGTAACCCTTATTGTTGACATGCAGTATTTAAATTACCAATGTGTAATACTTGAATTGGATTTTTGGGGGGGGTATTTGTAGAGCTGTTTTCACCAAAAAATGGCCACAATTACAATTACTGTCCCTTGTTTACTGCAAATTGTAGATTGAAAATTTTTACTTTTAATTCATATTTCTTTGAGTCTCATTTCATTTTCTGTTTAGGGTAAACTTCATGATCCAGAAGGCATGGGGATTATTCCAAGAATAGTGCAAGATATTTTTAATTACATTTACTCCATGGACGAAAATTTGGAATTTCATATTAAGGTATAAGACTTGGGGAAAGATTGTGTTCTGTTTTACACCTAGAATAATTTTACTCGAAGAAATAGTAAATGTTCTTCCTTTTTAAAAAATGTTCTTTGGACAGTTACAGTGGAAAGATCATTAGGGTTAGTAAACTGGGGTTCTTCATACCATTAGATGACCTTAAACAGGGTCACAAAATCTTTTTTGTCTTCACCTCCTTCTCTATAAAAGTGAAGGAGTTTGTTACTAAACTCAAAAGTTTTTGTTGTTGTTGTTCTAGTAAAGGTTTTATTTTTAAGATAGAGAGAGAGAGACTGCAAGCGGAGGTGGGGGCAGGGAGGCAGAGGTAGAAGCAGACACCCTGCTGAGGCCCTGGGATCATGCATGACCTGAGCCAAAGGCAGCTGCTTAACTGACTGAGCCACCCAGGTGCCCTGAACTCAAAGGTTCTTACTGTTCTCATGAGTCTAATTCATTTTAGATGAAGATACATAATGGAAATTACTGTTTAGTTACATGAGCAGTTTAGAGAGTTCCTATCTTCCCGGTAAAACATGAGCTGTGGCTGAGTTGTTGATAACTCTGTCCCCTAGTCTGGACCCCATTAACTTTAATGAACAAGTGAATAAATTATTTTAAAATTTTAATCTTTTTTCCTTCATTTCTTTACCTTCAGGTTTCATATTTTGAAATTTATTTGGATAAGATAAGGGACCTGTTAGACGGTAAGTTACAATTTTGCTCTTAGCATTTTAAAATAGCATGTTACCTTTTTTTAATAGTCGATATGAAATCATTTCTAAGAGACCTATATGAAATTGACTTAAATTGTAGGAAACAGGTATATTTTAAAGTTCTTTTAAAGTTAGTTGAATGCTTTTGACTTGTTGAATAACTTACTTAAAGCACATATTTATGCGTGTTTGTGTTTCTTAGGTAGTAATTAGAGAATTGAATTACAGTTAGAGGTCGTGAGTCCTTGTCTTCTGTCAGCTGTCAGTTAGATTCACTGCCCTCAGACAGACTATTAAACCACTCTGGGTTATTGTTATTTTCAAATGTGTGTGGTAGAGGTTGCATTGGACCTAAAATTCTGTATTGCTCAATTAGTTTCTATTTAAATCTCCTACTATTTCTGCACTCTTTTTTTAATAGCCATATGTTGTATTTTTAAAATTTATCTATTATTAGGTCACTTGGGAAAGGAAACAATCAATTGAATAAGCTATTTCATAGCTAGTTTTTGAGTTGAGGAGAATGTTGCTGATACTCTTCATTTTTCTTTTTCAGTTTCAAAGACCAACCTTTCAGTTCATGAAGATAAAAATCGAGTTCCCTATGTAAAGGTACTTATAAAATAATACAGAATGCTTGTTTAGAAAAGCCCTGTGATAAACAATTTTAAGGCTATTGACATACTTCAAAAAATATTTTATAGGGGTGCACAGAGCGTTTTGTATGTAGTCCAGATGAAGTTATGGATACCATTGACGAAGGAAAGTCCAACAGACATGTAGCAGTTACAAGTAAGTAGGATGTTTATTAACACTAGTTAAGGTACAAAGCTGCCTTAAAATGTCTTTATGAAGTTGATTAACTGTATTAGATTTCTATGTAAAGTAATGCTTTAGCAATTATTAGTAAGGGAAAGCCATGTTTGTTTATAGTTGTTTGTGTTATTTCATTGCAGATATGAATGAACATAGCTCTAGGAGTCACAGTATATTTCTTATTAATGTAAAACAAGAGAACACGCAAACAGAACAAAAGCTGAGTGGAAAACTTTATCTGGTTGATTTAGCTGGTAGTGAAAAGGTAAAATCTTTATATTCTGGTAGATACGTAAGCATTTTTAAAAACTTTTGCTTGAATTTGGACTTGGACATTATTCATTGTTAACATGTTAAAAACTATAAAATTGGATTTGCTAATATTTCTGAGAGTTAAAAGCTTTGATGACAATGCTTAACCAATTCCAGATTACTGTCATTTGTGCCATAGTCCAGTTCAGTCAATAGGTGTTACCTTTGACTTAAGGTGTATGATTTTATTGAGAATTTTGTTTAGCATATATTGTTATAAATTTTATTAGGTATCCTTTTCCTTAATTTTGATACCTGTTACCATACTGGCTGTGGGCTCCCTGTGAAAACTGGTAACTATCCATTAGTCTTCTCTGGTTTGGTTGTACCCCTTTTTTCCCTTGGTTGATTATTTAATAATTACAGACTATACCATATACCAATCTGATTCTAGTTTATGCAAAAATTAAAATAAGTTCAAATATTTTAATAATTGATCTCTGTAATGATTTTGGCCGTTTTGCTAATTTTTCTTCTGATTAAAATGATATGCCTTTTCCCTTTTACTTAAGTCTTAAACACATCCTTCAAAGCCTGTCTTTGATTTTTATGAATTCTGAGAGGTGTTTCTTTGGCCAATATTGTTAACATACTATTTTATTCTATCTTTAACATATGTATTTCACATCTTTTTAAAAGAAGTTTGCTTTTATATTTAAATTCAGTCTGTAATAGTTACAACATCAACATTATCCTTTAGCAAATGTTAAAAGCGTCCCCTTTTTTAATGAAGCAGAGGGGGTTAATAAATAGTAAATGGCAAATGTACATGTAAATTTGTTATTTTCAAGAGCACAAACTTGAAATAAAATTTGTTATCTCTTTATTGACATTCTTGTCATGCACCTAGTTACTTGACCAAGTTCTCAGAAGTCTAATGCTCAAGAAATAGTTATAGCTTAGAATAAATACTTGGCAAATAAAATCATGAAGGTTTTCGTGTTGTTGTTTGTTGGCTATTGATGACCTGAACTTTTTGAAGAAGCTTAAAATTTTGTTTGATTCTTTTGAAATCGTATGTGTAGGTTAGTAAAACTGGAGCTGAAGGCGCTGTGCTGGATGAAGCAAAGAACATCAACAAGTCCCTTTCTGCTCTTGGCAATGTCATTTCTGCTCTGGCTGAGGGGAGTGTGAGTGCACATCTTCTCTTTCCTTGTTGTCTTCTGAGGATCCATATGTGTAGATGCACGGATGTTTGAGTGAAAGATTCGGTGTATATGAATCAGTGTGTGTGAATTAGTTGTCTTACAGGAATTTATAGTATTAGTATGTAGATCTTAGTTCTCCTCTTAATATTAATCCGTTAAAATAACCAAAATCCCTTTGTAACTTACTTAAAGTGTAACATATTTCTGTAACAAATTTTATTTCTTAGAAACCCATTGGTCTTCTATGTTTTTTATGTTCATAGACATATGTTCCATATCGAGATAGTAAAATGACAAGAATCCTTCAAGACTCATTAGGTGGCAACTGTAGAACCACTATTGTAATTTGCTGCTCTCCGTCATCGTACAATGAATCTGAAACAAAATCTACACTCCTGTTTGGTCAAAGGTTAGTTGTTAAAATACAAAGTGTAAATGACAGGTCTTTTGTTTATTAAGTCTAGGAAAATGCAGGTAGGTATTATTCAAATCAGTGCATTTTGTAATATGCTAGGCAGCTTTTTAATTGAGAGATAATGTAACAAGGTCCATTTTTAAAGCTCCTTGGATTTGAATTAAGTTTTAGTACGTATCAAAGTCAAATGTTAACTTCAGTCAAATTTATATGAGAACTTTAATTAAGCATTAAAGAAAATAAGCATTTAAATCAGATAATAAAGAAAAGCTTGACAAATATAATCCTGTATTAGCCTGTTGACATATGTGATAGGTTCACATAATGGGAGAGCCAAATATGAATTGCTTAACCTGGGAAAGTCGGTAGTGGGGATTTACCTTTGACCTTCAACAGTAATTTTTTTTTTTTTAATAATTTATCCTTGCAAATGAATTGGGAAAATAGGGGCCCTTGTTTTTTTATCCTCATCAGGTTTTTTTGTTTTTGTTTGTTGTTTTTTTTAAGCTATTCACAAATTTGAGAACTGACACAAATTTATTTAGCTTGTGAATAAGCACTATAGTAATTACGGTTCTTTGTATTTAGTTATAAAGATAATTAACAAGAATAGTCAAATTGCATAACCAAGAATACATATATATATACACACACACACACACACACACACCCCTTCATATATATGTAACACCTGTGGATATCAATTGAAAATATTTAATTCTAGTTACATTTTTTTTCCCTGCAATTACTTCTCTTAGGGCCAAAACAATTAAGAACACAGTTTGTGTAAATGTAGAATTAACTGCAGAACAGTGGAAAAAGAAATATGAAAGAGAAAAGGAAAAAAATAAGACCCTGCGGAATACCATTCAATGGCTTGAAAATGAACTCAACCGATGGCGTAATGGTAATAATTTATGAATATGTCATTTGGAGTTTGTTGAATATGAATGTAAAGCTATTTTATAAATTTGAGACTAATAACAAATTTAAGTAAAAATAACAAACATATCCATTTTTACTTTTTAAGAATTAGGGATCATCAATTACAAATTAATAAAATCTTTTAAATCCCAGTTTTATCTGTAATGATAAATAGAGGCACAGAGGCCATCTTGGAAGCTATAGTAGTCACAGATGGCAAGATTCCTACAGTAGGGTGGAAGCAATAAAATTTGTAAGATTTGGTGACTGGATTTAGAAGATGGAGGTGAGTCAAAAGTAATTGCAACTTCTCAAATCTCAGACTGAGCTGATAAGAACGTTGGTGAGAGCTGTTGAAATTGAATAAAATTTAATTCATTTTAGACAGGTGGATAGTTTATTAACTATGCTTTCTCTTATTTTAGGAGAGACAGTGCCTATTGATGAGCAGTTTGACAAAGAGAAAGCCAACTTGGAAGCTTTTGCAGTAGATAAGGATATTACTATTACCAATGATAAACCAGCAGCTACAATTGGAGTTACCGGAAACTTTACTGATGCTGAAAGAAGGAAGTGTGAAGAAGAAATTGCTAAATTGTACAAACAACTTGATGACAAGGTAGGTATTGTTCATGTTCTAGTTTGTTTTAGAATGTTTGGCATAGGTATTTTTATTTTTAATTTTAATTTTAATGTATATAGGTCCCCTGGACCTATATACATCTTCTTTGGTTTCTGTTAACCTTATGAAAATCATTGTAAAGTTGACCCTCAGATAACACTGGTTTGAAATGCATGGATCCACTTAGATATGGATTTTTACAATAAATACAGTAATATAAATATATTTTTCTTATGATTTTAATAACATTTCTTTTCTCTAGCTGGCTATATTAAAAATATGAATTATATTTAAATATAAAATAAAAATATTATATAAAATATATAATTATAAATATAAAATATAAATGTAAAATTAAAAATAAAAATAATTTTAAAATATAAATATATATAATACATTAACAAAAAATATGTATTAGTTGTTCATTGGTAAGCTTTCCATTCAACAGCAGGCTAGTAAGAGTTAAGTTTTTGGTAAGTCAGAAGTTATATGTGGGGGCGCCTGGGTGGCTCAGTGGGTTAAGCCGCTGCCTTCAGCTCAGGTCATGATCCCAGGGTCCTGGGATCGAGTCCCGCATCGGGCTC
>NW_019154126.1:14430010-14458851 GCF_002288905.1 Enhydra lutris kenyoni | reverse complement strand
CCTGGGATCGAGTCCCGCATCGGGCTCTCTGCTCAGCAGGGAGCCTGCTTCCCTTCCTCTCTCTCTGCCTGCCTCTGCCTACTTGTGATCTCTGTCTGTCAAATAAATAAATAAAATCTTTAAAAATAAAAAAGAAGTTATATGTGGATCTTTAACTCTGTTGTGGTGGGGGATGGTCAGCGTCACTAACCCTCACATTGTTCAAGGGTCATCTGTATTAATAAAAATACAAAATCACAGTTTCTGTTTTAGTGCAGAAACTGAGACATAATTATTTTTTTCCCTTTAAAAGAATTTTCAAAAGGAAATTTGGCATTGGATCATTGGAGAGCCTTAATGAAACAATTTCTTAGAATCAGGGATCTAAGGACTCAAAGGTGATGCAGGAGATTAGAGAGGGAACAAAATAAAATGGAAATAGTGTTTTCCTGTTTTGATTATGTCCGTTAGTAGTGTGAAAAATAAATTATGAACCAGAAAAAGAAGGGAAAACAAGAGCAGTGGAGAGACTAGAAGTAAATAGTTCTGGTTTTGGTTTTAGGTGATATTTTATATGTATTTTAAACAGATAGGGCAGTTTTGGAATAACTGCCTGGCCATAATTTTCAGTAATAGATTAAAATGTTTATTGTTTTTGCATTTAAACTTTTTTTTTATAAACAAGCCTTTTTAAATTGGGTGATGTTACAATTATTAATTGAAAGAAATTCCATCTATTTCATCTTTTTTCTAGGAGATTGAAATAAGCTATGCTGAATTTAGAGAAACAGTTTTGAAATATTTTGGTCGGGGGAATAGTAATCTTACTATTTGTATTAGAAAATAGAATTTGGTTGTGAGCTGCTTTGTTAACTTACTACTTTAAAATTCTAGGATGAAGAAATTAATCAACAGAGCCAATTGGTAGAGAAACTGAAGACACAAATGTTGGATCAAGAAGAAGTAAGTTGAATACCTTACATACTGCTTTCAGAAAAGCTTTATAGTTTGTCACTATTATTTAAACATAAAAGAACCTACAGAGCTTAGAATATACTGGAGTACATCAACAAGTTTTTTTAATATTCCCATGCTTCACTGTGCATATGATACATCATTGGATTAAAGCAAAGATTCACTTCCTCTTAAGGTTTTTCTGTTTTTTTCAGTTTGAGTTCTAACTGGAGGGGAGAGGAAACTTTTTTCAGAATTCTTTTCATACAGTTCTACTGGAGTTTTTAACTCTGTCTTCTACTTTCCTTGCTTGACATACAGTGCTGTTTTACGTCCTTACTCTCCCCCAAAACATGTCTTATTAATTCTTGAGAAAGACTTACTACACTGGGCTGGGATAACTGTAGACTGTTCCTCCCTTTATGGAGAGTATTTCCACATGTAAATGAAGGAAGAAATATTAAAAACACAATGTTGTATTGTCGTTCCTCATTTTAAACACACATATAGGTTTAAAGGGATAATTAAAAAAAGAAAATAACTTATCTCTGAATTGCTTGGACCTGTCTTTAATAATTGTATAATATAAGGTATGACTGTGGGATTGAGAATGTCATTGAATGAAACATTTTTTACTCCTCTTTCACCATGTCTTCCTTCATCAAACCTCTTCATTTTTGCCTTCTTTACTTTGATAATAGTTCTTTCAAGTTCCTCTTCTCTAGTTTGTCACCTAGTTTAGATCCTCAGTTTATCTTATCTGGCAGAGCAGGGGGATAATTAAAAAATGGTACTTCACTCAAGGTTTGTTTTGGAGATGGAGGCAAAGATTATATAGCTTCAATAAAGAAGAGATAGCCACCATCAGTCAACTTAGTCCTGGTCACATCATCTTTGTACTTCAGTTATGGCATGTTTTCTCAGAAAGGTCACTAGTAAACATCTACACAATTCTTCATTATAATATTCTGTGCTGTGTGTTATAAGACATTTAACATGCATGACCCCACTTCTAAGTGCCATTAGCATTCTGCAGCATTAGAGATACTCCTACAAATTTCCAGATGCCTCTCCCACTTAAAAGCCATTGACCATAGACGTTTGCAGTATTCTGCTAACTAGCCTCTTGGCTTCTCTGCAGTTCAAATTTTGTATGTTGATGCTAAGTTTTCCTGAGGCATAGCTCAGGTGCCACCCCTTTTTGACCAAAGAAAATCTAAACTTTAAAGCATGTCTTCTAAACATCTACTAATTTCTTTTTCTATGCTCATTATTCATGAACCTAGTATGCCTTTTCCTTTCCATTAAATTAATTTGCACATGACTAAAGTTGGCCAATTCTTGCCACCTTCTTCATGAAAAACCCACAGAAATACTCTCTGTTTTAAATACTACCAAGCATACATAAATACATACATATGTACTGCCAAGCACTTTGTCACGTCCTCTCCCTCCTTTATGGCTCTTAGTTAACATTCCATCATGTATTGCATCTATTTATGTACCTTTTTTTCTTCTACTAGATTCTTCAAAGACAGTCTTTTTAATTTTCTTGCTGTGTCCCACAGTGTCTCTCACAGTGCCTGAATATAGTAGTCAGTAAATCTGTTGAATGAATAAGTGCTCACACAGTTAATAGCATCCGCATTTTATTCTTTGTTAAACTCGTATACCTTTTTAAAACCTGTATACTTTTACTCTTTCATGTAGCTTTTGGCATCTACGAGAAGGGATCAAGATAACATGCAAGCTGAACTGAATCGCCTGCAAGCAGAAAATGATGCCTCTAAAGAAGAAGTAAAAGAAGTTTTGCAAGCCTTAGAGGAGCTTGCTGTCAATTATGATCAGAAATCTCAGGAAGTTGAAGATAAAACTAAGGAGTATGAATTGCTTAGTGATGAACTAAATCAGAAATCGGTAGGTTATAATTCTGTTTTCTTAATATTTTAGTAAAAGTATTCTTAATTGAAATTAACTGGCTTCTTTCTAGTAAGCTTAATACTAATAGTATCTGTTCTTAAGGCATTCTAAGCCTCAACTTCAGTTCCTCCTTTATATAAAACCTTAGAGGTGAAGGAAGAGAGTTATCTTTGAGTTCCTGAATATCTGTTAAAAGGTAATTAAAATGCATTTGAAGACTTGTTGGCTATTCCCAATAGTCTAATGTTAAAGGAAAAATAAGTTTAACTTCTAATTGTTCAATAATGTTATTAGATGACTGTTAAGAAATGTGCACATAAAAATAAGGGAAGGAGATACAACTTTCTATAACCTGGGTTTTGTTTACTGTTACATTCCCAGCCCCCGGCGCAGAGCCTACCTAGCACAGTGAAGGCTCTTCCTAGCGATTCTGCAATAAATTAGGATCTTTATTTGTTATTATTGCTATAAGACAGGATTTGCCACCCTCCTAGAGTGATGCCAAAGGTAGTATATAACTGTGATTGTGACTGCTATACTTGAAGTGTCATCATGGAAGAACTCTCTTACTAACATTTTATTACTGTCAGTACCAACTTCTTATCCAGAAACCACATCTAGAGTTGAACTCAGTGTCAGTGTTCACTACTTATTTCCCTATCCGTGTTCACCTATTTAAAGAAAAGCAGTCAATACTATTTTTAAAGGTTTCATACCCCTGATGAGAAATTCATTTTTCCCTGTTAATCTCCAAAGTTACAATTTAATAGCATGGAGGTCAAGGTGCCCTTATAACTCTTACTGAGTTTGCATTATTAGCACATCTAATTACTGTTTGGAAGAACAACAGGAATTTCTTACAACTCTAAGCTGTAAGTTGGTCTTCGGTCACCAGTTTCAGTCTTTATGACAGTTCTTTCTGTGTCAGTTACAAAGCTGAATCTGTCAGCACTACATTGGTAGTAGAAGTTAGAAACCTTACAGTGTTCTGTATCTTTTTATATGTGTACAGCATTGCTACTCAGTTGTTAGAGAAAATACCTGGTGATTTAGTTATTAATGCACACTACCTTATGAGACTTGAAAGGTATGCCTGGTATTTTAGATTAAACTGGGTGGACACACTACTGGTACTCAGAAACTTAGGGAAATGTCCAGAAGAAACAACAAACCGAAATAATGGCATCTTTATTAAAAGCAACTGCATTTTTTTTTTCCAAGATTTTATTTATTTTTTTCACAGATAGAGATCACAAGTAGGCAGAGAGGCAGGCGGCGGGGAAGCAGGCTCCCCACTGAGTAGAGAACCCAATGCAGGCTCCATCCCAGGACCCTGGGATCATGACCTGAGCCAAAGGCAGAGGCTTTAACCCACTGAGCCACCCAGGTGCCCCAAGCAACTGCAATTTTTAATGCAACTTACTGATTTTTAATATCTGACCTGTGGTATAATGATTAGTTTTAATATGGCCAAATTGGGTTGGACTTTTCAAAATTATGGTGACTTTGTTGCTGGTAAAGCAGCTATTATTTTAAACTTAATTAAACTCAGTAATGCTACTTCATCACTATCTCCTAGATAATTGCTTATGTCATAATTGATATCAAAGAAGCAGTAATTATCAAGTGGACTTTTCCAGTGACTGTGTATATAGAAAATAGATAAAACACAGAAACCATCTAGAAAGTTCAGTTCTATTCTAACATTATTTTGCTCAGACTCTGTTTCCAAAGATAAGACATATACTATGCTAATAAAAGAAAATTCAATCTAATTATTTTGGAAGTTCCTCACTTCTAGGTAGAAAACATAACCCAGTCTCAAAAATTAGTGAAATGGGGCGATGCTTGGGTGGCTCGGTTGGTTGGGCAACTGCCTTCAGCTCTGGGATGGAGCCCCATGTTGGGTTCCTCCCTCTGCTTCTGCCGCTCCCCCTGTCTGTGTTCTCTTGCTCTTTCATTCTCAACTAAATAAATAAAATCTTTTTAAAAATATATAGTGAAATGGTACAGACTCTGGTTTTCAAAGAGCATAATCTGGCTACTTTACAGAGTCTGCTAGGTCTAAAATATTTTCTAAGTTTAAACTGGGAGCTATCCCAGAACTCAGTAGGTCAGTTAGTTCAAAAAACTGAAAGTAGAAAATAATGCTTTTGTGAGTCCTGGGTGAACTGAAATACCTGTCAATATTTGAAGTAATCTTTCACTTACTAGGTTTAACTGTGCCTTTGTTTTGGGTTCTGTTAGGCAACCTTAGCAAGTATAGATGCTGAACTTCAGAAACTTAAGGAAATGACCAACCACCAGAAGAAACGAGCTGCTGAGATGATGGCATCTTTACTAAAAGACCTTGCAGAAATCGGAATTGCTGTAGGAAATAATGACGTAAAGGTAAGTATACTAACCAAATACTAAGTATGATTATCAGTAGAGAACTCATACTTCTGTTTACTACTTAGCTTTTACAAAGTTCTATTCATACCCATTATCTCATTCAAAACAACAATGTGTAGTAGATGTAGGTATTAATTTCATTTTAAATAGGTGAGGAAAGAGGAAGAGAATATGAGATGCTCAAAAGCAGTATCATTTATTTGGATCCCTGTTTGGTTTTTTCTCTACCATGTAAAGATTTTTCATTTAGAGATCATGTTAATAAATTACTGTACATGAAAGTATGTAACTGGGGCAACAGTGAAGATTAGCTCAGGGAGTTAACTCATAAATGAATTGGCCTGTGGTTGCTTTTAAATGTTTGAAAAGATAAAAAAGATGAGCACTACTAATTTTAAAGTTCTACTATGAAAAATTTCAGACATGTAACAGTAGAGAGAATAATACCTTGAACTTCAGAGTTACTAGTAATCAAAATGTTGCAGTACCTATATGCCTTTTATTCTTTCTTATCTTTTTTTAGGATACTAACATTAGTTATGTTAGCACTGGGCATGTGATAAGAAGAAAAGATTAGTGACCTGGTAAATTTTAAAACTTAGACCAAAAAAAGCAAACTAAAACTCTTAACTGCAAACACATGATTATAATATGAAAGATTTGTATGTTGCAGTAGGTATTTGTTTGGACTTTTTCTTCTTGATTAAAGCTTAATTATGTAACAAAGAACCAACTTACACTAAGGTTTATTGCGACAGCCTACTAAGAATAAGATGCCCAGTTTAACAAGATTTGAAAATGAAATAAAAGTTTCCAATATGGAGTACACATTCCTTCTGTTAATCGTTATTCAAAGCTGCTGTGTTTTGATGGAGACAAGGATTCGTCTCCTAATACATCATTTTTTAATGTTGGCTCATGCCATTGAGACAAAAAGAAAAATGTTAAATACTGGGTGACTTACTCTTTCTTCTCTCCAGAATGTTCCCTCTGAACATTGAGGGTAAACTAATGTATAGAGCTATGTGGGACTCTTCAGGGATGGAAAAGTAAATTTACTTCATATCATTAAACACGAGATAGGTGTTCAAAAGTTGTTCTATAGATTTGTGTCTTTTATTTATTTATTTATTTATTTTTAAGATTTTATTTCATTTGAGGGACAGAGAGAATGAGCAGGGTGAAAGGGAGAAGCAGGCTCCCCACTGAGCCAGGAGCCTGACATGGGGTTCGGTCCCAGAACCCAGAGATATGACCTCAACCAAATGCAGATGTTTAGCTTTCTGAACCACTGATGCGCCCCACAGCTTCTTTTTAGAAAAGTCTTTCCATTTTATGTTCAACTAAGTCTTAATTTAAGTGAAAAAATGGTAAATAGAAAAAGAGAAGGAATTGTTTCTTTTCGGTGGCAGCGCCATTGATAAAATACAGGTTCCTTGACTCCCTGGACTGTTTTTTTCACTATACCATTATAGCATTTTGATCCAAGTCAGCCTTGCAAATAGGTTCTTTAATAAAAAAAATTAAAAAAAATGGATTCTTAGTATTTTTGTCATTTGTATATAATTCTTTTCCTCTTAACATCATCATTAAGCATTGCTTTTGCTTTATTAACTTTGTGGTTTTTACATTATGATTCACTCTTTGTGTCGTATGGTTAATGGATTTTGACAGATGCAGGATACAAAACCACCATTACAGTATAGTTATACATAGAGAACAGTTCCTTTACAAATTCCTTGTGCTTTTTGCCCTATTAACCCCTCTCCCCTGAACAACAGCCAGTGTGATCTTTTCTGGTATAGTTTTGCCTTTTTCAAAATACCATATAGTTGGAATCATACAGTATTTTTCATTTTCAACTGTTTTTTCTTAGCAACCTGCTGTTAAGTTATTTCATGGCTTGATAGCTCATTTCTTTTATCACCAGATACTCCACTGTGTGGATATACCAGTTTATCCATTCCTCTATCAAGGGCCATCTTCGTTACTTGAGGTCTTTGGCAATTACACATAAAGCTGCTATAAACATTCGTATGCAAATTTTCCTGTGGACATAACTTTTCAATTCAGTTGGGTAAAAATACCTAGGAGCATAATTGCTAGAACATATGTTAAGAGTTGGCTTTATAAGAAACCCCCAAAGTGGCTGTAGCATTTTGTATTCCTGTCAGCAGCGAATGAGCGCTCTTGTTACTTCACATGCTGACAAGTATTTGATGTCATCAGTTTTTTGGTTTGACATGTATATATATAGTGTTATCTTATTGTTTTAATTTGCAGTGGGATTATTTGTTTTCTTATCTTGAGTTTTAAAGAGATCTCTGTATGTTTTGGGTAGCAGTCCTTTGCAGGTAAGTGTTTTGCACATATTCCTCCCAGTCTATGGCTTATCTTTTCATTCTCTTAACAGCATCTTTTACAGAGCAGTTTTTAATTTTAATAAAGTTTAGCTTACAAATTTTTTTCTTTCAGGATTGAGTTTTTGGCATTGTATCTAAAACTCATGTCCAAACCCAAGGTCACCTAGATTTTCTCCTGTTGTGGAGATTTTTGGTTTTATATCATTTACATTTAGGTCTATGATCCATTTGGAGTTTTCTTTTTTCTGTAAGGTATAAGGTCTGTCAGGCTTTGTTATTTTACGTCTGGATTGATAGTTTCTCTGTGACAGCTCATTGAAAAAACTGTCCTTTGTCCACTGAATTGCCTTTGCCCCTTTGTCAGAGATCAAATGACTGTATTTGTGTGTGTCTGTTCCTGGGGTCTGTTCTGTTCCAATTACTATCTGTTCTTTTGCCCATCCCACACCATCTTGATTACTCTAGCTTTATAATAAGTCTTGAAGTTGAGTAGTATCAATCCTCTCACTTTGTTCTTTAGTAGTGTTTGGCTATTCAGGTTTTTTGCCTTTCCGTTTAAACTTTAGTGTCTGTTGATAAACTTGCAGGGATTGTTATTAAGATTATGTTAAATCCGTAGATCAAGTTGGGAAGAACTGACATCTATGAATATGGACTATTTCCCATTTTGTTTAGTTCTTTATTGATTTGTCATAATGATTTTATACTTGCTATATTACATTTATGCCTAAGTATTACTTTTTTTCATTCTAATGTCTGTGCCACTGTTTTTTTAATTTCACATTCCCTTCTTCATTGCTGGTATAAGAATGTGACTTTCATAAGTTAATCTTGTATTCTGCAGTATTAACTATAATGGCTTACTGTTTCTAGATGTTGTTTTTTAAACAATCCTATCCTCTACAAACAAAGGCAGTCTTATTTCTTCTCAAGCTCCACTTAATTTTGACATTGAATACTGTACTGGAATTTTTAATGAAACCCAGGAAACCTAGGGAATATACAGTCACCACGGTTCTTCTTCTTCTTCTTTTTTTTTTTTTTTTAAAGATTTTTATTTATTTATTTATTTGATAGAGATTACAAGTAGTCAGAGAGGCAGGCAGAGAGAGAGAGGGGGAAGCAGGCTCCCCGCTGAGCAGAGAGCCCGATGTGGGGCTCGATCCCAGGACCCTGAGACCATGACCTGAGCCGAAGGCAGAGGCTTTAATCCACTGAGCCACCGAGGTGCCCCACCACGGTTCTTCTTTATTGAACTTAAAAGTCATCCTGTCTCTGCCCCTAAACATCATTACTAAGTTTTATACTGGGCTTACATATGATTATCAGTGAAGAGGAAATCTAAAAATTGAAAGAGGCAGTGTCTTCAGTTTGTCTTTAGGTTGCATTTGTTGTTTTCCCTTTTAAGCATGTATTAACATTAAGTTTTAGAAAACAGGGAAGGTAAAAATTAAAGCTAAGTTTACTTGCCCTTTATTAAGAACACTATTTAATGAAAGAAAAACTCCATACTTTTTATGAGTATTGGGTAATACTTATTTTGTTAAAAGATTTTAGAGTCTAATTAGGTAACCACAAACTGGACATTTTTGGTTTTAATTTTTTATTTTATTTTTTTCTTACAGCAGCCTGAAGGAACTGGCATGATAGATGAAGAGTTCACTGTTGCAAGGCTCTACATTAGCAAAATGAAGTCAGAAGTAAAAACAATGGTAAAACGCTGCAAACAGTTAGAAAGCACACAAACTGAGAGCAACAAAAAAATGGAAGAAAATGAAAAGGAATTAGCAGCATGCCAGCTTCGTATCTCTCAAGTATGTATAACAGAACAAAGTTTCTTCACTTTGAACAGCCATGTATACATTTTATTGATTATAAAAATTTTAATGGGTGTCTGGGTGGCTCAGTGGGTTAAGCCTCTGCCTTCAGCTCAGGTCATGGTCTCTGGGTTCTGGGATCGAGTCCCGCATCGGGCTCTCTGCTCGGCAGGGAGCCTGCTTCCTCCTCTCTCTCTTTCTGCCTGCCTCTCTGCCTACTTGTGATCTCTCTCTGTCAAATAAATAAAATCTTAAAAAAAAAAAAATTAAGGAAAATGACCTTCTGTGGGTTATTTTGGGTAACAGTATAAAGGTCAATTAGTTCTTCCTACGTTCACTGCAGTATATGAGTGAATTTAACTAGGTTATATTTAGTGACATGTATATGTTATATATAGAAATTTGCTAGAAAATGTGACTGATTTGGCTTTTGAAAAATCTAGAATTCTGGGGTAGACAACTGCAGAACCAGTTTTCTGGCTTTGGCAACTGAATGGATGAGGCCATTCACCAAGATAGGAGTTGTAGAAGTAGGGAAAAAGAGTAATGTTAGACGGAGATACTAGTAAGGATATCGTGTATTTCTGCCTTCAGTACCATAGTTTGCAAGTGTTGTAAGCTATACGGGGGACCATTTCCTTAATTAAATTATCATTGTAATATTACATGTTTAGATATGCAGAGAAAACCTGCTAACTTTCAGATTATCCCTAAGAACAAAATGTGTGCATGAGATTTTATTTTTTGGCACTTCATATCAGTATATTTTTCCCAAAAGCATGAAGCCAAAATCAAATCATTGACTGAATACCTTCAAAATGTGGAGCAAAAGAAAAGGCAGCTAGAAGAATCAGTTGATTCCCTCAGTGAAGAACTAGTCCAGCTTCGAGCACAAGGTATTAACTTTTGATTTTTTTTATGAGTTCTACGTATATTAATTCTTTCTTTAGTATAATTGTAGTAAGTTAAATTTACACTGAAAATAGTGGGCATATGGATAACTTAGAACAGAAATAATATATTTTAAAATGGTTTTGAGACCTATTTTTAAAATTGTTTTTGAATATGGAAGTGGCCAATCTAGGAATTTCCAACAAAGTTATGTGGGGTGTGTGTGGCGGGGGGTGGGGGCAGTGTATAAATCTTAACATAGGGGGATAGAGAAAGCTTCTTAGCCCCTACCATGCCCTAACCCATCTGTTCCAGGATTAGGCAAAGAAAATAAACTATAATATCAACATAAAGGATGTAACTATATTATTAGTAAATATGTTCTGAGGCCAGAGAGCAAGATTTCCTATGTAGCATTTAGATAATTTAAAGTCAAGTACTGCCAAGCAACAGATCCTTCATAAAACCTTTGGCTCCTTGGTTTATAGGAAGAACTTTAAGGCTTATTTCTTCCCTATTTTCTCTCTATCCAAACAGAGAAAGTACATGAGATGGAAAAGGAGCACTTAAATAAGGTTCAGACTGCAAATGAAGTTAAGGCAAGTTTGCTGTAATGTTGGATTCTAATGACTTTAATCCATTGTTCTTATTCTTGATTAATCTGATTTAAATCCCTTTCTCCCAATAACTTCAGCAAGCGGTTGAACAGCAGATCCAAAGCCACAGAGAAACTCATCAAAAACAGATTAGTAGTTTGAGAGATGAAGTTGAGGCAAAAGAAAAACTCATCACTGATCTTCAAGAGTAAGTATACTTTTCTTCCCTCTGAGATACTAGAAGCTAACTCAGAAAGATTGACTGTTTAGCAAGAGGAAATAATATCTTTTCAGAAGTCTCCATTTTTCATTGAAAATTTTTATTTTGCCTTGCGCGTAAAGAATCTTTTTAGTTAAGAGCATAACTAAGTTCCAGGTGAAATTTTTAAAAATTGGGTACCTGGGTGGCTCAGTTTGACTCAGGTCATGATCTCAGGGTTGTGGGATTGAGCCCCATGTCAAGGCTCCCTGCTCAGTGGGGAGTCTGTTTCTCCCTCTCATTCTCCCTCTCTCAAATAAATAAAATCCTTAAAAAAGAAAAAAGGATTTTAAAAATTAACTTCCTTTTTAAAAATTCCCTAACAGAGAAAAACTTTTGGAAATGTGGGTTTTAGAAGGTTGGGTTTTTTTTTTTTTAAGTTTTTACTTTATTTTAATTCAAGAACTTTAAAAAAAAAATAATTGTATTCTTGGTTTTTCATTTTCTCTGTTTCCATAGCTGTTTGTATACATAGCTTAGAATTTATAAAAATTGGAGGTCTGCAACTAAATCATGATTTGAGTAGGACCCAGAAGAGAGTAAGAAAAAATGATGACAGATTTTGATATGTGGGTCTTCATGTTAATGCCTTAATAATAAATACAGAATGAGATTCATGGCTTCAGACCAAAATATGAGAAATATTTCATGACTGAAAATAGCCAGGTCCTCTTCCTTCCCCTGTGGGGAAGGTGGTCTTGAGTATAACAGGTGGTCTTGAGTATTTCAGTAGCGAAATGATGGAATTTAAGAATTTGAAAGAATTTCAGTGATGCCATTCAGAAAATTGATACTGTTTTTTTGATACTGATACTGTGTTACGTTTTTTTCTTTTGTCAGCCAAAACCAGAAAATGATGTTAGAGCAGGAACGTCTAAGAGTAGAGCATGAGAAGTTGAAAGCTACAGATCAGGAAAAGAGCAGAAAACTACATGAACTTACGTGAGTAAATGTTTTAATTCAAATTTAAAAACTAACAACTGGGGGCATGTGATTGGTTCAGTTAGTTAAGTGTCTGCCTTCATCTTAGGTCGTGACTGTGCTTGAGCCCTGTGTCAGGCTCCCTCTGCTCAGCCAGGAGTCCGCTACTTGCTCTCACGTGTTTTCTCTCTCTCCTCTCACTGTCTCTCTCAAATAAGTAAATAAATAAAATCTTAAAAAAAAAAAAAATCAAAAGTAAATTAGAGGACCGCAGGCATTGCTCTTGGATGTACCCAGTGGACGCATTTTTAAGTTTTTATCAGCTAAAGGATATTTTTCTTAAACCTTCTGAGTTTTAATATATACCTTAAAATTTGCAAGGTCCTATATTCTTCACTGAAGGCAGGTTCAGACTTCTGTCAGGATTTCATTATAAAAATATACCTTAAATATCATTAAGTCATTTAGAAGATTTCAGGATCTGCCACAAAAGCCTTCTGTGAAATTTAAAAAGAAGTGTTCCTCCTTTACTTTACCTGGTGTACTGAGAGTATACTCAGTACTCAGTTTTCTAGAATCTCAGCAGGTAGAAAACTCATGACTATAACGCCTCACTCCTTGAATTTATGACAGATGATTTACAAATGGAACTGCTCTTATTAGTACGGTCACATGTCAGGACCAACTTTCAGAGTTGGTGTTACACAAACTGCCGAATCTCAACCATAGTTCTGTTTAGAATAACTTTAATATGAAATACATAAAATGTTTTAGTCTTCAATAATTTATAATTCCCAGTTTAAGCAGAATTACTTTGGATAAGTAGTAGTGTGTTCTATGTGGTATATTCTAAAATATAAGAACCATTCCTTCCTAATTCTTTGAATTCTGCTACATTTTATTTGATCTCTACACGCTGTAGTAGTAGTTTTTTTTTTCTAATAAACTATAGATTTAGAAGGAGATTGTAAGGCATGTAAAATTTATTTGAAAATAAAACTAACTTTATGGAATCAGAGTTGAAAATATGTATATTCTGCTGTTTAGAGTCATGCAAGATAGACGAGAACAAGCAAGACAAGATTTGAAGGGTTTGGAAGAGACAGTGGTAAGAAAAGCTCAAAAATAAATAAGATGGTGGGATGTTTAATGGGCTTCCCCTTGGTTATACTAAATATTTAAAGACCAAATTCCAAAAACATTGCTGTTCTTAATTCAAGGCAAAAGAACTTCAGACTTTACACAACCTGCGAAAACTCTTTGTTCAGGACCTTGCCACCAGAGTTAAAAAGGTAATAAGATAATACTGAGGTGGGTATTTATATAAATGGTGCTTACTGTGTCTAATTATTTATATCTGTAAGTGAGGTAATTTTACGTCGTCATAACAATTTTTGTATAGTTAAGGTTAGAGCTTTTTAACTTTTAATGTTTTCATAGTATTCATTGACCCTCTTTTCTTAGAGTGCCGAGATCGATTCTGATGACACTGGAGGCAGTGCTGCTCAAAAGCAGAAGATCTCCTTTCTTGAAAATAACCTTGAACAACTCACTAAAGTGCACAAACAGGTAACAAAGAATCTATTTTATAGGTAACTGCAAAATTATAAGAAAAAAATTGAGGAATGGCAAGTGTTTGAGTATTTCCGAGGTCTAAGGAATTTTCATGCCCTGAGCTGCTCTTTTGCTTTATTTAGCAATTATGTAAATAAATCACTAGCAATTTTTAGGGATGTTAATGTTTTTAACAACCCTATTATCAAGAGGCCAATGAAAATGGGTATTTATTTTCTAGGATTTCAGGCATGTCAGTTTTTCGCACTTATTCATGATAATTTTTAAATCTTCAGTAGATAGGACTTTGCAGTTAAAATATAGTATTTTTTGTCTGTCATTTAATGCCCCAGAGTGTGAACTATATGAAATAATGAGAAAGTTCATTTTTTTAAAAAATTGTACTTATTGTGTGGGTCTTTGTTTTTGTTGTTTTGCTTTTTTGTGGCTTAATATGTGATTTAATTATTTTTAAAGTTTCTTAGCATATAGAATTGCACATCTTTGTTCATATAAGTGTGATGTTTTTACCTAGAGTAAAGGGAATTTTAGCCGTTTTGCTTTCCACACTTATTTTAACACTTAAAATGGTATTTACTAGATTAGTACCTTATTGAAGAGACCTAACACTGTTACACCTTATTGTCATTGCTTAGTGAGGAGACAGAATAATTTCCCCTTGCCCCCCCCCAAAATTGAGTGAAATTGTATCTGTGAGAAATACATATATAGATGATATGCATGGATGTATGTATTCTTTGTGTGTTGCTGCCCAAGTTAAGTTAACTAAATGGAAAATGTTAATACAAAATGTAGTTTTACTTTTTTTCTAAAGAGAAATTATGAAATGTTTGTATTTTCTCAAATCATCTTGTTAAAGGTAAACTGCTTATTTTCTTTATGTACTTGTAGTTGGTACGTGATAATGCAGATCTTCGCTGTGAACTTCCTAAGTTGGAAAAGCGACTTAGAGCTACAGCCGAAAGAGTGAAAGCTTTGGAGTCAGCACTGAAAGAAGCCAAAGAAAATGCATCTCGTGATCGCAAACGCTATCAGCAAGAAGTAGATCGTATAAAGGAAGCAGTCAGGTCAAAGAATATGGCCAGAAGAGGACATTCTGCACAAATTGGTTAGTAAAACACATTAAAACCTTTTAAACTTTGCTTGGTTTGAATGTTTTTATTTACTTGAAAACATAATCTGATTGATTGATTATATGTTGTCATGGAGGTATTTGTATTTCTAATTTACCAAAGAGTGGCATTGTTGGGCATGAAGAGCAGATTGAGGGATAGCTACATTCACAGGACAAGAAAATAAATAAGAATTTAGATGGGCATGCAAGAGTGGTCAGAAGAAGTGAAACTATATAGAGAGCATTCCTAAAGCAAAGAGAGACTTGTAAGAAAATAAGTTGTCAGTAATAATATTACATGCTTTAGAGTAATCATTCATACAAGAATAAGGTTTTTAAGAGGCTGGGGATTATATAGGTCCTGGTGTAAAGGTTATAACCAAAAAGAAAATTTTCTGAGAAACAGAATGGCAAAGAAAAACCACATTTGGGAATTGTGAATGAAAAGAAGAGACCTAAACTGTCACCACAGTCATGTGTTGAGATTTATTCTAAAGTCAGTTCTTCTTTTTCATATTAGCTAAGCCTATTCGTCCCGGGCAACATCCAGCAGCTTCTCCAACTCATCCAAGTGCAATTCGTGGAGGAGGTGCATTTGTTCAGAACAGCCAGCCAGTAGCAGTTCGAGGTGGAGGAGGCAAACAAGTGTAATCTTTACACATTACTACAGGTGTGTAGTTTAAATCTGGCTTTTAAATTATAGCTCTAAATGGAAATGTTCAACCATTGATTATTAAATACTACTTTTTTTGGATTTTCATATTAGTTGGGTTTTTTTTTTTTTTTAATGTGTAAGATACTAAGATACTGGATTGTTTTTAAAAGCTCTTATATTCTGTCTAATGGATATACCATGGTTTATAACTATTCCCTTTTATTGGACATTTAATTAAGTTGATTTTTTCTATATTATCAAATGTCTCACATTTCAAATTTCATATATGGAAATTTCTATTTGGAAAATTTCAAGTGTGAAATATCTTTTTGTGTCCCCTCACCTTTTAAATTATTTTCAGAAGATTCCCAGAAGTGGAATTACAAGAAAGTGTGAACTTTTTTTTTTTTAAAGATTTTATTTATTTGACAGCAAGAGAGATCACAAGTAGACAGACAGACAGGCAGGCAGAGAGAGAGGGAGAAGCAGGCTCCCTGCTGAGCAGAGAGCCCAATGGAGGGCTTGATCCCAGGACCCTGAGATCAAGACCTGAGCTGAAGGCAGAGGCTTAACCGACTGAGCCACCCAGGCATCCCAAGAAAGTGTGAACCTTTTTAGGCTCTCGATACATTTTAATACATGGCTCGCCAGAAAGATTAGGTCAAATTGCATCTTAGCCAAGGATGCTGTCCATTTTGTTGCATCTTCGCCAGCGTGGAATAGTAATAGTTTTTTTAAAGATTTTATTTATTTATTTAAGAGAAACGGGAGAGGGAGAGAGAGCGGCACACACATGAGTGGTGGGAAGGGGCAGAAGGAGAGGGAGAAGCAGACTCCCGCTGAGCAAGGAGCCCGATGTGGGGCTCAATCCCAGAACCATGGGATCATGACTGGAACCGAAGGAGGCACATGCTTAACCGACAGAGCCCCCCAGGTGCCCCGGAATATTAATAGTTTTTAAGCTTCTGTTTTAATAGTCCAAAATAAACATCTTGTTGATTTATTAAGAACTTGGATTGTTTCGGGGGTGCCTGGGTGGCTCAGTGGGTTAAGCCTCTGCCTTTGGCTCAGGTCACCATCTCAGGGTCCTCTGCTCAGCAGGGAGCCTGCTTCCCCGCTCTCTCTGCCTGCCTCTCTGCCTATTTGTGATCTCTGTCTGTCAAATAAAATCTTAAAAAAAAAAAAAAAAGAATTTGGATTTTTTAAATATATTTATTGGTTCGTTTATATTTTCTTTTTTTTTTTTTAAGTTATTTCTTTGTCCTTTCCATTTATCTGTTGCAAATGATTTTCCTAACAGATTTGTCTTAATCTGTTTCTGATCACATGAGTGATTGTTCCTTGTAGGAGGATAAAGACTTACCGCAAAGTAGGATATATATATATATCATCCAGAGATACTGTCCAATACATTGTATCTTTCTGGTGCTTTCTTTGCATATTAGAATATTTAAATTAATTTTAAGGGACACCTGGGTGCCTCGGGTGGGGAGTCTGCTTCTCCCTCTCCCTCTGCCTGCTGCTCCCCCTGCTTGTGCTCTCTCTTTCACAAATAAATAAGATCTTTTAAAAATTAATTTTAAACTGTTGATGAATGTTTCTTTGTAGCCTGCTCTTTTAATTTTTATTTATTTTTTTAAGGATTTTATTTATTTGACAGAGAGATACACAATGAGAAAGGGAACACAAGCAGGGGGAGTGGGAGAGGGAAAAGCAGGCTCCTCACTGAGCAGGGAGCCTGATGTGGGGCTCGATCCCAGGAAGCTGGGATCATGACCTGAGCTGAAGGCAGACGCTTAACGACTGAGCCACCCAGACGCCCTTGTAACCTGCTTTTTTAACTTAGTAATATGTTCTGAACATTTTCTTGTACAACACAACTAGGTAGTAAGCTGCTAGGATTCCATCATATAGCAGAAACTCCAATTTTTTGTTGTTTAGAAAAGTCACAGTTTGAATCCCAACTTTCCTATTTTTATGAACTTCAGCATATTACTTTTTATAGTATTTAATTTCTTTCTTATTTTTTTTTACTCCTTTAAATTTCTTAAGCATGAAAATAAATTATGTATTTATGGTCTAAAACTAATGTACCTATAAAACAACATTTTTTCCATAACCCAATAACATTTCATGCAACAAAATATTTTTAATATTATCTAATGCCAGTCCATATTCAGATTTCTCTAATTATTTTCCCCCCTAAGTCCTTTATAGCTGGTTTATCTAAACCACGGTATAATCCATGACCACTGTTTACATTCAGTTAGACCTCTGAAGTCTCTTTTAATCTAGAAAAATCCCCCCTTTTTAATGACATTGGTTTACTGAGGAGACTAGGCCAGTTATCTTGAGCATATGCCTCCTCTGGGTGTGTTTCTATGTGTGATAGCCTTATTTCTCTATTCCCTATATAATGAAAGCATTTACGAGGTGGGGCATAAGCATCTTTAACAAGACTACCAAATAAAGTAGTATGTGTTTAATATTGTGTCACATCCGTAGACATACAGTAGATTGCTTTCCTGCCAATTAGAGACAGCCTCTGTTTTTCCGTTTGGAGTAATGACTTGCTGAGCCCCTTTGTTAGTGAAATGTAAGTCACTTTTGAGAATTACACAAGTTAAAATGTTACCTAGTACAGAGCAGCTGTTCAGTAATAGGCAGGCTGCCTTTTCTGAAGTGTAGGTGGGCAAAGGGATTTTCACAGCATAAATAGAGATACAGATAAAAGTTTATTCCTTTTGGGTATTGTCCTCACATTAGAATTCACAGGTAAACTTTGAACTCCTATCTTACTTGCAGAGAGGATAGACCAGGGCCTTTGTTACATATAACTTAAGTTTTAGCTAGAAAGTAGAATGCTGATCCCAGTGTAATGACAGCAGTTTAGCACATGAGGGAGATAGCTAACCTAGCCAGACTAGGTTTTGAAGACTTGAAGTAGTAATGATAGAAGTATAGTTGATTACAGGATTGTTTCATTGCTGGTCCAAAAGGATAGTGGTTTTTATTTTTTAAAGCCTTGGATCATTCAGTCTTAAACCATGATTGTGGAGTATATGAGCTTCATAAGTGATAAATTGTTGAAAGGTTGAATAATATGTAGAGAAATTTTAAAATTATTTTTACTTATTAAGGAAACCATTTCAAAACAATGGGTTTATTTCTGGGGAAGACAACAATGTGTTAATAATACCAATTCTGTTGGAACCCAGTTTTACATGTCTGGTTGTCTTTCTTGCATAATACTGTCAACAAGTTGAGTTTTCCTAAACACACAGGTAAGTAGGTGGCTTAATAATAGAATGCCTCCAGGTGACAACAGCTGGAATTGTTTATTTCACTGCTTCTTTTCCTACTCTGTCTATCTTGTTTTTACCTATCCCTCTCTCTGACCCACACTTCTTGTTGGTTTTTTTTTTACAGCTACCATGAATATAACATCATGGTCTTTGGCTTAAGAATGTCACTGACACTGTCCACTGACTTCCATTTTATTAACCATCTTTTTTTTTTTTTAATGTAATTCCTACATATGCTCACGAATAACTCTCTTGGGGAGATAAAAACAAAGAGCTTCTTCGAAGCAGAAGCTAAATAAAAAGAAAAGCGATCAAATCATTTAATTATTGCCATCTTTTTAATTGGGGGCAAGTAGTCTAAGCTATTGGCTAAAATGTTTTTAAATATATTGGTATGTTTTATTTACTTGTTTCATTCTTTTCATGATTATTTTAAACTAATTTTATATAAATAATTTTTTGCATCTATTTTCAGGTGTTGAAAATAATTGAAGAATGAAGAGGACATAATATCAAGCAGAGTCATTCAGTGACTATAACCTCTAACCCCTGGGAATTGTAGAATTATAACCCTTTTTTAATGTATAAATTATACCTGGCCTGTACAGCCATTTCCTACCCACTCTTCTTGTAAACTCTGCTGCTTCCCAACACAACTAGAGTGCAATTTTGGCGTCTTAGGAGGGGAAAAGATGACAGTTTACAACTGTGGTTCTATTTATTACACAGTTTGTCTTTTGTGTCTTAAATTTAGTCTTCACTGTGCCAAGCTAATTGTACCATATAGGATTGTGCTTTTTGTACTTGTTTATTGTTTGTTTGTTTGTGTTTGTTTTTTAATCTCAGTTTAAGTTACCTAGCTGCTACTGCTTCTTACTTTTCTTAATAAAATGTCTTCCTTACTTTAGGGAAAATGGAACATTTAGATTAAATGTCTTTAATTTCACCACCTAAAACACTACATGCCCACAAAATATATCATAAGGTCAGTGCTGTACTTTAAAATCCCTTGAAATGATTTCAGAGTTAAAATTATTTGTACTGTGTCTGAAGTTTGCTTCTGAAAACTACTGTTTGAGCACTGAAACCTTAAAACTGCCTAACAAGGCATTTGAGACTGAGCACGGCTAATTAATTGTCTTCATGAAATGCCTCTTGCTGAATTATCTTGAATAGAAATATTTTATAATATCAAAAGCAAATCTCCATTTAAGAAAGAGGATTTGGAGAAGGAATTCTATTTCTCTTCCCAGTTCTATAATCAACATGGTGTAATGGAATGAAAACACTCTGCTTCATTCTGGTGAGCCTGTTAATTAATATAAGAATTAGACAGATACTGATTTGTCATCTTCATATAGTGAAATGAAGTAAGATACTACAGGATTAAACAGCATCTATATTCTTAACTACTGTATTGGTTGATCTAAATTTATAGCCAATGGAAATTGAGAAAAATTGTGAAGAGCTTAATGGTGAGCTTATAAATCTATAGGTGAATTTTGGTCTGAAATCCCTGAGGTATTTTTAACCTGCTACATTAAGCCATATACTATAATTTATTTCTTATTTAGTTAGTCTAGAAATAGCAAAGTGCAAGTCACTAATAATCCTCAAAGAAATTTTGTTGGCTATAGCCCATAATTTGGTAATTTGTACTAAGTGTATCCGTTTTTGCCACTTCTTCCTCAGCTTATCAAACGACATCAAAAGTTTATTTTCAGAAGTTCAAAATGTAGTAGGGAGGGAGATTTAAATATTTGCCTCATCTGTGTGTGGGGTGACTATACCTATATTAGCAGAAATTTGCAGATAATGATGATTTTAAGGTGATTCAGTCAATAGAGAAAGTTGGAAAATTCTGTGTTAGGATCTGGCTGGCAGAATTAACTTTTTGAAAAAGTTTTATACACAGATATTTGTATTAAATTTGGAGCCATAGTCAGAAGACTCAGATCATAATTGGCTTATTTTTCTATTTAACTATTGTAATTTCCACTTTTATAATAGTTTTGATTTAAAAGATAAATTTATTTATTTATTTTTTTAACTGTCAAAAGTCCTTGCTGTTGTAGTCTGCAACCTTCAAAATGATGGTGTTGCTTTTCAGATTGGTCAAAAGAAACACTCCAGAAATTGAGATGAAAACTTGGTGTGCAGCAAGATTGAAGTAATACAGTTAACTTAAAAAAAAAGAAGTGCTATAGCCTATTTATGGTGATAGTTTTCTAAATGGAGAACTGTTGGGCTGCATTTACATAGACATTTGTATTTTGTTTCAAAAGAAAGCTTGCTTCTTTGGCAGTATTCTTAAATGAAGCAGAATTTTTTTTCTCTTTTATCTGAACATTATGGTAGTTTCATTCTTGTAAGATGTATCACGGGTATTGGTGCTGTGTAACAAACAATTGTAATTAGCATGTGGTTCAGAATTCACAATGTTAGGGTTTTTTAAAATATTGAAATGGTTCTTTTCTATTTATAATTTCAGACTTTCACAAAGTGTACAAAGAATTTCATAAATTAGTTTTCAGTGAACTGCTCTTTTTGCTATGGTAGGTCATTAAACACAACATTTACTCTTATAAAATTTCTGATCATCTAGAACATTGACACTTGTTTGAATTTGCAGTGTCTTTTTTTTTTTTTGACTGACTATTAACGTTCCTCTGAATGGTATTGATAAATGGTTCAGAAGAGAAACTCAAGGAAATAA
Organism: Enhydra lutris kenyoni; assembly: GCF_002288905.1. Lineage (NCBI taxonomy): Eukaryota > Metazoa > Chordata > Mammalia > Carnivora > Mustelidae > Enhydra > Enhydra lutris. The sequence goes on along the minus strand of NW_019154126.1, from coordinate 14,437,392 downwards.
AAGAGTAATATTTATTCATGGTGATCAATTAAATTATTTGTCTAATTTAAGCAAGCTACTGTTCATAACTTTCAATTTGATACAAGGTGACAGAAAAGAATCTGAATATACCTGTGGAATATGTTGGTTTATTTTCAGTGCTTGAAGATACACTCAAAAGATAATTGGTTTGGGAAGACGCCATATAATCTTTAAGTTTTAAGTTAACCTGCATGCTGTAAATGTGTTTTATGTTTAAATAAAGAGGAAAAATTTTTTGAAATGTAGTAACTTTCTTAAAACTTACTTAGTGAAGTGTTAGGTTGATTTCATATGACTGAGTGGCCTTTGTCTTGCAGGTGGTGACTAAAATGTTATATTCGTTTATATTTTGTTTCCTAATGTATTGCATACTCTTTGGACACTGGGTATTAAGTATGTAGGCTAAAAAAATTAAGAACCAGAAGTCAATCCACAATCTCACCTGTTACTTTAGTGTAGCCTTCCTACATGGTTCTGTTCATCTGAGCCCGATTGTTTTATTAACCTGTATAAGAAGTGTTTGTTTTTCAATACTTACTCAGTGGTCCTTAATGGTCATTCAGGCCTAGCTGGATAAAACTAAAGGAAGACTATTCAGGAATTCTAGTGGTGATTTGGCTTTTTGTTGGGGGTGGGGGTGAGGGATAATCATCTTAAATTCTTTGTTATAGAAATGTTTAATCACATATAAAAGCATGTAGTAAATGATGAAGATCCAAGTACCTATCACTCCATTTCAATAGTTAATTGGCTCGTGGGTAATCTTGTTCCATCCATAACCACACTTGTGTGTCCCCTCCCCCCTATTATTTTGACGCAATCCCAGATGTCATATGCATTTATTCATAAGTATTTCAGCATATATATTAAAATACATACTCTTTAAAACACAAAAAAATTTCCTAAACAAAATTTCAATGTTTATAAACTCTTTGAATCAAGACCCAATTATAATCCATATACTAGAGTAGTGTCCCCTCCATTTCTCTTTCTCATTTTTTTCCCCTTGTAATTAGTTTATGAGGAAAACGGGTTATTTGTCCTGTAGAAATTCCCATATTTTGCTGATTGCATTCCTTTGATATTAACGCTTCCGTCCTTTGTATTTCCTTGGAAAGTAAATTTATCCTGGATCTAGAGACTTCAGATTCAGATTGTTGTTTTTGTTGGCGTAGGGGGCAGCATTATTTCATAGGTGGTGGTATTCCATCAGGTGGCACATAATGTCTAGTCTCTTGCTGGATTATTAACTGCCATTGATGATCAATCCCTTTATCAATTTATTAGGGGTTACAGAATGGCAGTATTCTAATTTGATAATTATTTGTTAGCTGTCATAGAGAGCTTTGCCTTCATCTACTATTTGGTTAACCAGTGGTATACTTTGTATAGGAAAAACGGGGTAAATGATTGATTCTTTTCCTTTACTTGAAAGTTTCAGAATTATTTCATTATCATCTGATAGTGGTGACCAGTTGTGCCTTTTTTCCTTGTTTTTTTGTATGTTCTTTGGTTATTATCTTTTAAGAGTGCTCTATGAGCCTCAAGTCATTTTTCCCTTTCATGGAGAGATTTAAATGGAAACAGATTCTTAATAAGGTTTATCTCCCACACTGGGCGCTAATGTAGTCTGTCTTATCAGGGCCTCAAGTGTGCTAGCCACTTCTGTCTCATCCAGTTCAATAAGCTTAACAGTATCGATGTGACGTTCTGTGGAATGACCAGATACTCCTATTGCTTCAAACTTAGAATAGAGGGTAGGAGAGTTAACACGGGCCTAGAGCAAAATTGTACATGTTATGTTGTCTGCTACATGTGAATGTAAACTGCTTTTGGTCCTCTTGTAATCTGAAAGGAGCACATTGCGTACTGATTTGGCTGGTAGGTGTGGGAAGGGAGGGCACAGCAGATTCAGAGGCTTCTGTTTGGCTTCTGGCATAGCCAGTGTCCTGCAGGCCAAAGTTGCATGTGGGGAATCCTGCCACTTATGGAGTATGTCAGTTCTAGTTACACTTGCAGAAACAGGGAAATGACCGAAGGGTCAAGTCTGCAGAGCATATGCATTTTTTTTTTTTTTAAGCTATTCTATACATTACTCTTCCTCTTGGTAAGTGTACTCTTTAATCCCCATCACCCCTCATTAACCTCCCCTCTGGTAACCATCAATTTGTTCTCTGTAGTTGAGTCTGTTACTTGGTTTGTCCACTCTAATATTTCCTTGTTTCATTAGTTTTCTTAAGTTCCACATATGAGTGAAATTGTATTTGTCTTTCTCTGACTGACTGATTTTGTTTAGCATTATACTCTCTAGGTCCATCCATGTTGCAAATGGCATTTCATTCTTTTTTTATGGATTGGTAATACTCTTATATACGTACACACACACACACGGTATCTTCTTTATCCATTCATCTGTCATTGGACACAGGCTGTTTCCATTCTTTGGCCATTGTAAATAGTGCTGCAATACATAATAGGGGAGCATGTAGCCCTTTGATTTTTTTTTTTTTTTTTTTTTTTTTTTGTAATTTGGGGATAAAAACCAATAGTACAGTTACTGGATGATAGCACAGTACTATTTTTAACATTTTGAGGAACCTCCATACTGTGTTCTACCATGGCTGCACCAATCTGCATTCCTACCTACAGTGCAAGAGCATTCCCTTTTCTCCACATCCTTACCAATACCTGTTTTCTTCTGTCTTTGAATTTAGCCATTCTGATCGTTGTGAGGTGATCCCTCATTGTGCTTTTGATTTGTATTTCCCTGATGATGAGGGATTTGAGCATCTTTTCATGGGTCTGTTGGCCATTTGGATGTTGTTTTTAGAGAAACGTGTGTTTTTAAGTTGGATTATTTAAGTGTTATATAGGGTTGTTTTTTGTTTTTGTTTTTGTTTTTGTTTTTAAGATTTATTTTTAGAGAGAACAAGCAAGTGGGAGGAAAGGGGCAGAGGGGAAGAATCTCAAGCAGACTCTCCACTGAGCACGGAGCCCAGTGCAGTGTGCGATCTCCAGATCCTGATATGACATGAGCCGAAATCAAGAGTCAGACACTTAACTAACTGAGCCAGCCAGGTGCCCTGTATCGATTCTTTATATATTTTGGATGCTAACCCTTTATCAGATATATAATTAGCAAATATCTTCTCCCATTCAGTGAACTTTTAGTTTTGTTGACTGTTTGTTTTCCTGTGCAGAAGCTTATTTTGATGTAGTGCTAAAAAGGTTTTTATTTCCCTTGCTTAGGAAGGGAGACTTAACTCCCTTGGGAGGCTTGACTAGAAAGATGTTGTTATGGCCAATGTCAAATTATTGACTGTGCTCTCTTCTAGGATTTTTATGGTTTCATGTCTCACATTGAGGCCCTTAATCCATTTTTTTATTAACATGTAATGTATTATTTGTTTCAGGGGTACAGGTCTGTGAATCATCAGTCCTCCACAATTCACAGCACTCACCATAGCACATACCCTCTCCATTGTCCATCACCCAGCTGCCTTATCCTTCCCACCTGCCTCCTCTCCAGCAACCCTCAGTTTGTTTCCTGAGATTAAGAGTCTCTAATGGTTTGTCTCCCTCCCTGGTCCCATCTTGTTTCATTTTTCCCTCCCTTCCCCCACCCAGGACCCCCTGCCCTGCTTCTTAAATTCCTCATATCAGAGAGAGCATATAATCGTTCTCTTTCTCTGACTGACTAAATTCACTTCACGTAATACCCTCTAGTCCTAGCCATGTCATTGCAAATAGCAAGATTTCGGGGTTTTGATGACTGCATAGTATTCCATTGTGTGTGTGTGTACACACCACATCTTTTTCCATTCATCTGTTGATGACAATCTAGGCTCTTTCCATAGTTTGGCTATTGTAGACATTGCTGCTATAAACATTGGGGTGCATGTGCCTCTTCTGATCACTACATTTGTATCTTTAGGGTAAATACCCAGTAGTACAATTGCTCAGTCATAGGGTAGGTCTATTTTCAACTTTTAGAGGAACCTCCATACTGTTTTCCAAAGTGGCTGCACCTGCTTGCATTTCCACCGACAGTGTATGAGGGTTCCCCTTTTTCTGCATCCTTTCCAACACCTATCATTTTCTGACTGGTTAATTTTAGCCATTCTGACTAGTGTGAAGTGGTATCTCACTGTGGTCTTGATTTGTATTTCTGTGATGGCAAATGATGTTGAGCACTTTTTCATGTGTCTATTGGCTATTTGGATGTTTTTGCAGAAATATCTGTTCATGTCTTCTGCCTATTTATTGGATAATTTGTTCTTTGGGTGTTGAGTTTGGTAAGTTATTTCTGGATTTTGGATACTATCCCTTTATCTGATGTCATTTGCAAAAATCTTCTCCCATTCTGTCAGTTGTCTTTTGGTTTTGCTGACTGTTTCCTTTGCTGTGCAGAAGCTTTTTATTTTGATGAAGTCCCAAGAGTTCATTTTTGCCCTTGCTTCTCTTGTGTTGGCGATGTTTCTAGGAAGAAGTTGCGGTAGCTGAGGTCGAAGAGGTTGCTGCTGCCTATGTTCTCCTCAAGGATTTTGATGGATTCCTGTCTCACATTGAGATCTTTCATCCATTTTGAGTCTATTTTTGGGTGTGGTGTAAGGAAATGGTCTAGTTTCATTCTGCCTGTGGCTGTCCAGTTTTCCCAACACCATTTGTTGAGGATGCTGTCTTTTTTCCTTTCAACATTCTTTCCTGCTCTGTCGAAGATTAGTTGACCATAGAGTTGAGGGTCTATTTCTGGGCTCTCTATTCTGTTCCATTGATCTATGTGTCTGTTTTTGTGCCAGTACCATACTGTCTTGATGATTACAGCTTTGCCCTAGAGCTTTAAGTCTGAAATGGTGATGCCACCAACCTTGGTTTTCTTTTTCAACATTCCTCTAGCTATTCGGGGTCTTTTCTTATTCCATATAAGTTTAAGCATTATTTGTTCCGTTTTTTAAAAGTTGACAGTATTTTGATAGGTATTGCTTTAAATGTGTAGATTGCTCTAGGTAGCATAGTTTCACAATATTTGTCCTTCTAATCCATGAGCATGGAAAGTTTTTCCATTTCTTTGTGTCTTCCTCAATTTCTTTCATGAGCACTTTATAGTTTTCTGAGTACAGATTCTTTGCCTCTTTGGTTAGATTGATTCCTAGATATCTTATGGTTTGGGGTACAATTGTAAATGGGATTGACTCCTTAATTTCTCTTTCTTCTGTCTTATTGGTGGTGTATAGAAATGCAACTGGTTCTGTGCATTGATTTTATATCCTGACACTTTACTGAATTTCTGTATGAGTTCCAGCAGTTTTGGAGTGGAGTCTTTTGGGTTTTCCACATAAAGTATCCTATCATCTGCAAAGACTGAGAGTTTGACTTCTTCATTGCCAATTTGGATGCCTTTTATTTCTTTTTGTTGTCTGATTGCTGAGGCTAGGACTTCTACTACTTTGTTGAATAGCACTGGGGATAGTGGACAGCCCTGCCATGTTCCTGACCTTAGGGGAAAAGCTCTCAGTTTTTCCCCATTGAGCATGATATTGGCTGTTGGTTTTTCATAGATGGCTTTTATGATATTGAGGTATGGACCCTCTATCCCTACGCTGTGAAGAGTTTTGATCAAGAAGGGATGCTGTACTTTGTCAAACCCTTTTTCAGCATCTTCTGGGAGTATCATATGGTTCTTGTTCTTTCTTTTATTAATGTATTGATTCACACTAATTTGTGGGTGTTGAACCAACCTTGCAGCCCAGGAATAAATCCCACTTGGTCCTGGTGAATAATCCTTTTAATATACTGTTGTATCCTATTGGCTAGTATTTTGGTGAGAATTTTTGCATCCATGTTCTTCAGGGATATTGGTCTGTAATTCTCCTTTTTGATGGGGTCTGGTTTTGGGATCAAGGTGATGCTGGCCTCATAAAATGAGTTGGGAAGTTTTCCTTCCATTTCTATTTTTTTAAACAGTTTCAGGAGCATAGGTATAAATTCTTTAAATGTTTGGTAGAATTCCCCTGTGAAGCCATCTGGCCCTTGGGCTCTTTTTTGCTGGGAAATTTTTAAGGACTGGTTCAATCTCCTTACTGGTTATGGGTCAGTTCAGGTTTTCTATTTCTTCCTGGTTCAGTTCTGATAGCTTATACGTCTCTAGGAATGCATCCATTACTTCCAGATTGTCAAATTTGCTGGTCTATTGTTGCTCATAATATGTTCTTATATTTGTATTTCTTTGGTGTTGATGTTGAGCTCTCTCTCCTCTTTAATTCATGATTTTATTAATTTGGGTCTTTTTTCTTTTTGATAATCTGGTCGGGGGTTTATCAGTCTTAGTAATTTCTTTCAAAGAACCAACTCCTAGTTTCGTTGATCTGTTCTAGTGTTCTTTTGGTTTCTATTTCATTGATTTCTGATCTTTATTTTTTTTTCTTTTAAGAGTTTACTCATTCATTTGATAGAGCCACAGATAAAGAGGGGGGAGTGGGAGAGAGAAGCAGGCTTCCCACAGAACAGGGAGCCCGATGTGGGGCTCAATCCTAGGACCCCGAGATCATGACCCAAGCTGAAGGCATACACCTAACAACTGAGCCACCCAGGCATCCCTGCTCTGATCTTTTTATTTCTCTTCTGCTGGGTTTAGGCTTTATTTGCTGTTTGTTCTCCAGCTCCTTTAGGTTGTGTGTTTGAGACCTTTCTTGTTTCTTGAGAAAGGCTTGTATTGCTATATACTTTCATCTCAGGACTGCCTTTGCTGTATCCCAACGATTTTGAACAGTTGTGTTTTCATTTTCATTTGTTTCCATGAATTGATTTTTAATTCTTTAATTTCCTGGTTGAACCACTGATTCTTTAGTAGTAGGATGGTCTTTAGTCTCCATGTATTTGAGTTCTTTCCAACCTTCCTCTTGTGGTTGAGTTCTAGTTCCAAAGCATTATAGTCTGAAAATATTCAGGGAATGATTCCAGTCTTTTGGTACTGGTTAAGACTTGATTTGTGACCCAGGATGTGATCTGTTCTGGAAAACGTTCTATGTACACTAAGAAGAATGTATATTCTGTTGTGTTAGATGGAATGTTCTGAATATATCTGTAATGTCCATCTGGTCCAGTGTGTCATTTAAAGCCTTTATTTCCTTATGGATCTTTTGCTCAGATGATCTGTCCATTTCAATGAGGAGGGTGTTAAAGTCCCCTGCTATTATTGTCGATGTGTTTCTTTGATTTTGTTATTAATTGGTTTATATAATTGGCTGCTCCCATGTTAGGGGCAGAGATATTTAAAATTGTTAGATCTTCTTACTGGACAGGACCTTTAAGTATAATATGGTGTCCTTCCTCATCTCTTATAGTCTTTGGCTTAAAATCTA
>NW_019154126.1:14412510-14425010 GCF_002288905.1 Enhydra lutris kenyoni | reverse complement strand
CTGACTCCTAAGCCAACAGTGGGGAATGCCAAAAAGCAACCCAATATCCCCCCATGGAACTCCCAAATGTTCATGAATATGATACCAGGTACCAGCGGAAGGAGCCTGAATATAGCATTAGTTGAAAGTATTTAGGACTTTCAGTTTGATCCCCAGATGGGGCCTTCAGTACTACACAGTTTGGCAACTGCCTCTCCAACCTCCCTACACAAGCCTGTGTGTTCATTTAGAAGGGGTGAAATGGAGGGTCTCTATACTAGGAAACACCAGGAAGAGTGGAGGGTAAAGTGACCTGCTGAGAAGGAGCAAGGAGCATGCCAGGTATTAAATTATTGCCTCTAATCCCCATATTCACCCTTAATTCACCCAATTCCTATGTTAAAGGCCCAACCCGTAGTACCTTAGAATGTGACCTTACTTGGATGATGGGGTCTTTTCAGAGGTAATCAAGTTAAAGGTCACCAGAGTGTCTCTAATCCGATATGTCTGGGGTCCTTGTAAAAGACTAATCTGACACAGAGGGAAGATGGTGTGAAGAGACACAGGAAGAACACAGTCATTTAAAACCCAAGGAAAGGCCTGGCACAGATCCTTCCCTCGGCCCTCAGATGGAATCGACTCTGTCAACACCCTGATTTTGAACTTCCAGACTCCTCACTTGTGAGACCATAAATTTCTATGAAGTCAGGCTGTGGGACCTTAATTATGGCAGCCGTAGCAAACTAATACAACTGGCTACACTCCAATATTGAGCTGTACCCTGCCCCCGTTTCTCCTTTTCTCCATTCTTAGCTGGCATGCCTTAGCTTGCTTTTCCTTGTTAATACCACCCAGTTGTTAGTGGTGTGTTTGTTGTGGTTTTGGGTGGAGACATCCAGTGGCTCGTAGCCGCAGGGTGCACAGTCTCTCAGAGAGCTCGCAGCCCTGACCACATGACTGCCTCTGGCCGCTGGATGGGCTTCCAAAGCCCTGACTCCCTCTGTGAACCTACCCTTCAGCCTCACGGAGAGGCATTTCCTACTCACCTAGCCTCCCGAGTAGGATTGTTCTAGGCTCACCCCTCTTATATCCCAGTGATACATGGTTCTTCTCAATCGCAGTCGTGGTTCCCTGCTTGCCAGCCCTGTCCCGACTGCAGTCCAGAGGGAAGTCCTGCTCGCCTGGGAAGCCCGGCAAACTTCGCCATCCAGTGGGCTGCGATCACACCACCAATGAGATCTGAATCCCAGACATGGGGGTGCAGGGAGGCCTTCTAAGTGTGTTTCTTTTTTGGGTACTCTCCCTTAGCCCTAGAGTGTTCTTTAAAGTTGTCTGTACCCATTTATACTTAATCCCTTTGGACCATGACTGATACAGAAAGTAATATGAAAGTTTATAATCAGAATATTTAGAACTGGGCTACTGAGTGGCTCAGTCCTTAAGCGTCTGCCACCGGCTCAGGTCATGATCCCAGGGTCCCGGGATCGAGCCCCGCATTGGGCTCCTTGCTCAGAGATGCTTCTCCCTCTCCCTCTGCCTGCTGCTCCCACCCCCCTGCTGTGCTCTCTCTCCTCTCTGTCAGATAAATAAATAAAATCTTAAAAAAAAAAAAAATAGAACTTCAGCCCTTTTCCCCTCACTTGGCTACCTGAATGCTAGCCGCCAGGCTTATGGTCCCCATCCAGAAGATAAGATTCTTTGGTGAAAAATTTGACAGCTGATACTGGGGATTCCCAAGGAAGCAGTTTTAGAAATGTCAGTCAACAAATCCTACTTATATGAACCAATTGCTTCCATTCAGCTTCTTTGTGTCCCCATCTTAAATATGTGCAGATGACCATGGATCATCAGCATTCGAGGAAAGCCTTTAAAGTGAAAGAATTTTTTAAAAATTTAAAAATAATAGAAAAGTGGGTCTATGAAGGGAGAAGAGAACATTTTAAAGAGCTACCACTAATATTCTCAGGTTTTGAAATAGTAAAAAAAGTTTATCTCCACTAAAAAATGAACAAAAAGGGGCACCTGAGTGGCTCAGTGGGTTAAGCCTCTGCCTTCGGTTTAGGTCATCTCAGGGTCCTGGGATTGAGCCCCACATCAGGCTTTTTGCTTGGCAGGGAGCCTGCTTCCCCACCCCCCTCTGCCTGCTTCTCTGCCTACTTGTGATTCTCTCTCTCTCTGTCAAATAAATAAATAAAATCTTAAAACAAAACAAAACAAAACAAAACCAAGGGACCATAAGAAAGAAATAGTCAGAAAACAAAAAGTCTTACCTTACTGAGAGGAAGAGGGTTAGGGTGTGGGTGTGTGTGTGTGGGTGTGTGTGTGTGTGTGGTGATGAAGAGGGTTCATGCCTCATCTTCCATAGTAACAATTGATAATGCTTAACCATGAATTGAATTATCAAGAAGCAGGGATTTGGAGATGAAAAAAATGAAAGTGGCTGCTTCTGGAGAGTGGAAAACAAGAAAGGTGGGGCAGGGACCGCTTTTTAGTTTTATTTTGATTTGGGGGTGGGGGAACTACTGCTTTTTGAAACAAGTTTTCTAGAGCATGTTTGACTTTTCAGGGCTCAGCTTGGTATTCTGAGTGGCTTAACCACTCAGAACCAGAATTCTGACCTAAGAGAATTTAACTTGCTCATTTGTAGAACAATGAATTGTCATTTGAAAACCTCAAAGGTGACTCTTCCATCTCTTATTGCTCTAACATTCTTTGATCCCAAGTAACTTTTTCTAGACTTATGAATATAACATCGGGTGCCTGCTTCAGCAGCACATATACTAAAAATTGGAACAATACACAGAAGATTAACATGACCCCCTGCACAGAGATTACATGCAAATTCATGAAGCATTCCATATTTTTAAGATGTTTCTCTGAGTTCAAATAAATATATTATATATACAAATATAAATAGATATATACATATCTCACATGTGAAGGGTTTATTTCAAATTAAGCCTTCATAATCATGGACTATATCTACAAAAACAAATCCACAAGTTCTCTCAAATGGAAGTAAACATTTATTGAAAGTACTTCCTTATTAAATAAATGCTTCCAAATTTTAAAAATTTAGGAGTTTTTTTAAATTGTAAAATGTACATAAAATTTACCATTTAAATCATTTTTAGGTGTACAATTCAGTGGTGTTAGAAGAGAAGTGCTTTGTAAAGAAAATGTATGTAAAAATTAGCTCAGGATTGGAATTGTGTCATGTTCTATACCAAAATATCTATTTAGTGTTGCTCATTTTATATTAGCTTCATAAAATAAAGTTAACATTACAAACTTTCAAATGTTTCCACTGTAGTAAGATTAGATGACAACTATTTAAAATATTCAAGAAATTAATTCATTTTTTTCACCCACTTAACAGTTGGGAGCCATTTGAAAAAAAAAAAAAAAGTAATGTAACTAAATCTAAGCAATCCCAAATAAATGCCCATTGTTTCTTGAGAGAGAGAGACAAGACATCACCAGTATGAGCTACAGAAAACACCCACATTAACATCTTGGATATATTATTTTCTCGCTGAATAAAAAGTTAGGCACACAGCTTTTCTATACAATAACTGGAATTGTGCACAGTCCCTCTCCACACTGCTCTGAAAATGAACTTTTGTTTTATGCAGATGTAGGCGAATTAGAATGAACAAAAGGCACACATTTGAAGGCTGAGAACATTCAACTGAAAAGGAAAAACGGAATTTTCTTCCATAAGACATAACTGGTTTACAGACTGATGTGCAGCGGGCAGGTTAGAAGGTTCCAGCTGTCCTGTCTTTGAAAGTGGCACCCCATCAGCAAGTATTTTCTAACTGCTCCTGCCAAGGTTGGTGACAAAGGCCTATCTGAAAGAAAAAACAGGAAGAAATGGAACCTCCTTCTGGTCTCTCTGGCCCAGTATTAGTGTCAAGGACCAACATCTTCCCACGGCCACTATCGCAATAGCTCGCTCATGTTAAGGTCTGAGCCACCGAATATGGGGCCCACAGGGAGCTAATAGGGCTGGGAAAGTGCTGCAGACCCTTTCACAGAACATTTATGGGAGAGGAAACCTGTGTAACCCCTCTTAAGAAGACTGATGGAACGACACTGGGTTGTTAGGAAAGTTGAGGCCAGATCGCTGAGCCTGGACACAGAGGCAACCACGAGCCCTTCCTGCCCCATCCCCCACCCCCACAGGCTCCAAAAGGCTAAGTTCACTCTGACACCCAACAATAACTCCACTGAGACTATGAAGTGAGGAAAGAAACTGCACTGTCTTACATGGTCACCGTTGTTGGTCACAATTCCATTGCTTTTCTGGCAAAGCATGGCTTCTGACATGTGCTCTCATGATTCTAATGCAATCATCATCCATATGCTGATAAATCCAAAATCTCCTTCTCTAACCCTGATCTTTGTCTTGAATTTTAACTCGTATATCCAACAGCATGCAGACCTTATCCAGTGGAAGACCTCCCAGGCACTAAAAAACCCTCAAACGTTATGTGTGTAAATAAACTGCCTAATCTTTTAACTTGAAATCTCTGGGGACAACTGTTTCATGGAATTTTGAGTTTTACCAAACTTAGAAAAGGTAATACATAGTACAAAAATATCACCACCAGTGAGGTCTAGGCCTGTGCCTTAGAATCAGTTTTTTTCTTCAGCAAAATGTACCACTGTTTCCATTAAGTGGAATATATAAAAGCTAAAATAGTCTTATGTCAGCTGAGGTCACATTTTGTTATCAAATGAGTTTGCACCAAATTGACAAGAAACTTAAGAGCTTCGTAGATGTTGGAATTGTGAATGAGTGATTATTGAATTTTATATGTCACACATATGACATTGAAGGGCAATTATCCCTAATATACACAGAGCTCTTAGAAATTAATAAGAAAAAGAGAGATGAAACCCAGAAGGAAATTGGACCAAGGACATGAATAGATCATTTAAAGAAAACATTTTTAAAAAATGTTCAACCATACTAATTGCAAGTTGCAAAGATATGCAACTTGAAATTGTGAGATATTTCCTGCTTCTCAGATAAGGAGGAATAAATAATAATTTAGCAGAAGTATGGAGAAATATGCATTCGCATATACTATTAGTGAGTTAATATTTGTAAAGACCTTAGAACAGTTGCCTAGCACATAGTAAACTTCACATAAGTTCTTGTTAAATAAATATTGGTAGACATTTTTATTGGTAAAAACTCAGGGGAAGACCACTTACCAACAATCGATATTAAAATTTCAAATGTGTATATTTTAATGATATCCTCCAGTTCTAAGAATTCCACCATAATACTCAAACAAAGATATATTATGTAGAAAGATGTTTGTTGAATTACTGTAATCATGAAATTTGGAAACATCACTGCCATCTTTGGTGGTCTGTTTCTCCTCAAGCTGGTAGGAAGGTGGCCACGGCAGACCCAGGCATCACATCCAGACACATCAACATCCAGGGGAAGAAGAGAATGGCTTTCTGGGGCTCACTTCTAGGACTAGAAAAACTTTTCCTGGAAGCTTCCCAGTAGACTTCTCTGTTCTCACTGGACATTTCTGGGGTCCAGGAAACCTTCCCACACCAATCCCCAGCAAAGGGAATGACATTACTCCTCAGGTCAGTGGTTCTCAAACATTTTTTATCTTGGGACCAACTCGGGTACTTAAAAATTAAGGATTTCAAAGGGCTTTTATTATTATGGGTTGTATCTATTACTAAAATTTCTAAATAATTATTAATTTAAAAACAACAATAAACCCACTGAATGTTAACATAAGTTAACATAGCTATATTTTCCAAAGCAAAAGCATTTTTAAAATAAAAAGTGTGTGTATTTAAGGTGTACAGCATGATGATTTGATATACATGTAAGTGCTTACTACAATCACACTCATTACTAGTCCTCACATAGTTACCGTGTGTGCGATGAGAGCACCTGAAACCTGTTTTCTCAACAAATTTCCAGTATTCAATACAGTATTTTCAACTGTAGTCATGTTGTACGTTAGATCTAGACTTACTCATCCTACATAACTGCAACTTTGTACCCTTTGGCCAACATCTCCCCATTTCCCCCACTCTAGCCCCTGGAAACCACCTTTCGACTCTCTGCTTCTATGTATTTGACTTTTTTTTAAGAGTCAACATAGAAGTGAGATCATGCCGTTTTTTTCTGACTTATTTCACTTGGCATAATGTGCTCCAGGTTCATCCATGTTGTCACAAATGGCAAAGTTTCCTTTTTTTTTTTTTTTTTAAGGCTGGAGAATCTTCCATTGAATGTACGTACCACAATTTCTTTATCAATTCATCCGTTGACAAAAACTTAGGTTGATTCCATGTCTTGGCTCTTGTGAATAATGCTGCAGTGAACAGGGAATTGCACATATCTCTTCAAGATACTGATTTCATTTTGGGGGGTGTTATATCCAGAAGAGGAATTGCTGGATCATATGGAAGTTCTGTTGTTAGCCGTAGCAAAAGCACTGAATGAGAACAGTGGCCTTGCTTTCCATTTTTGCAAATACCTTACTATTTGGCTTAGTGTTAAGACAGCTGGATTCTCATACATGCTTTTGCATTCATTCAATCTGTTAGAATCTGTTGGTAGAAGTAAGTATTTAAAAAAAAAAAAAATCCAGCCTCATTCAGATATGTAGCCAGAAAAGGGAGAAACTCACAGACCCCTGAAAAGGGTCTCAGAAACCCCAAGTCTCTGGCTGCATATTAGGAACCGCTCTGCCTTATCACCAAAGGAGGGGCTGGGTCATTTTCTCCTAGAGCTTCCAGCTGCTGGGAGAGGGAGTGGAAACGTACACTAAGTGGTAATCTGCTAGGAAGGAGAGAGGAGAAAGCAGATACGGTCAGGAAGAAGGAGGGGTACTGATGGGACAACCAGTCATGCCCCTCTACAAACTTTTATTGAGAACACATCTAGAATTGGGGTAAATTATACCTAACATAAAATTTTCCATTTTAACCATTTTTAAGCGTATGGCCCTCTTCTCCAACCTCATCTCTGACACTCTCCCCTTGCTCACAACCCTCCAGCACATGAACCTTTCTGTTTTTCAAATATGCCAAGAGGTTTCCATATCTCAGCCTTTGCACAGCCTCTTCCCTCTGCCTGAAAACCCCTGGAAACCCCTATCCTTCCCAAGGCTGGCTCTCTCCCCTCACTCAGGTCCCTGCTTAAATGCAGGTGTTTCCTGAGTGCTGCTCCCAATCATTATCTTATCTTGTTCTGAACTTTTCACAAATACTTCTTGAGCACCTACTATATGACAGGCCCTATTCTAACTGCTGGGGATAGAGTGGTGAAAAAAACACTCTAAAATCCTTACTCCTGAAGTGCCTGGGTGGCTCAGTCAGTTAAGTGTCCAACTCTTCATTTCAGCTCAGGTCATGATCTCAGGATCATGGGATCAAGCCCCATGTAAGGCTCGCACTCAGCTCAGGCTCTGCTTGAGACTCTCTCTCCCTCTCCTGCCCCCTACTCCTCCCCCCACCCATGCTCTCTCTCTCTCTCTCTCTCTCATACACACACACACACACACACTCAAATAAATAAAATCTTTTAAAAAAATCCTTACTCCTATGAGGCTTATATTCTGGTGACTGTTTACAAAGCACTAATCACTACAGCAATTATCTTGTTCATTTTTTTCAATGTTTATTTCATCAGCTGCTCATTTCAGCATCATTTATAAATCAAAAGTTGGAAAAAACCAAAATGCCTGACGATGGGAACTGGTTTAAAAAGTTATATCCTTATAATATAAAGCCGTATGTCTGTTTCGAAGAATGAGTAGGCCTATATGTACTGCCATGAAAAGATGACCAAGATACTTGTATCAGACACACCAATATATGCCTTCCCAGCTCCCTTGGCTCCAGCCGCCTGTCACACCCCCAGCTTCCTGTTCTACCCCAGTGTGTAGTTCCACCATCAGGGCCCAACACAGTCCTGCACCTAGAACAGTAAGGCTCTCTCTTGCTGCCACTACGTGAACAGGCAAACCACATGCCCAGAGTTTCCATCTGCTCCTGCTCCTTCTGGACTCAGATGAGGCCACATGGCAGAGTATTGGGTTCTGACATCCCAAATGGCCACACAAGAGGACAGGCAATGCAGCTTGGAAGTGTGAAGGTTAACACCCCATGGGGAATGTTTGCCCTACTGAGTATTTCTAAAAGCTTTTCTTGACATGGTTTACAACTATCCATATTGATCATGTTCAAAATTAAAAATGAGAAAACTTCGAAGTATTTGTCAATTGATTTTAGACATCAATAAAAACTCATTTATTATATGCAAACACAAATAGCACATTTTATACAAAAACAAATATCTTTTCCAGACCAAAAAAGTAAGCAAGAAGAGTGGTATTGCTTTACACATTGGCAGGTCTCTTTAAAACCTGGCTTAACAGAAAGCTCAATTCTCCTAACTGCTTCTGCATTCAATTTATTGCAGCATCTTGTTTTGGTTTAACTTTAGGAAGCTAATCTGGCTTCATACAGAGTGTAGTTGGAAAAGGTAGACACAGCATTTTCAGATAACTGGATGTTCTTCTTTGATACTACACCAAAACTTGACAAGTATTAGTTTCTGAAAGGTTAGCTGCAGTGTGGAATCTGAAACCATATCAATGAGCTCTTTGTCCTCTGTTATGTTAAAATCCATTGTTCAGGGGCACCTGGGTGGCTCAGTTGTTAAGCATCTGCCTTTGGCTCAGATCATGATCCCAGGGTCCTGGGATCAAGCCCCTCATCAGGCTCCCTGCTCGGTGGGAAACCTGCTTCTCCCTTTCCCGCTTCCTCCTGCTTGTGTTCCCTCTCTCACTGTGTCTCTCTCTGTCAAATAAATAAACAATATCTTTTAAAAAAATGCACTGTTCATTTGTACTTTGGATGGATATTTCACCCATGTATAATATTGATCTTGCAGACGCCTGAAAAAGTCTTAGTGATTCTCAAAAGTCCATGGACCACAATTTTGGAAGTGATGACTTATTTATTTACATGTTTATAGTTTGCTCCTCCCAACCATCCCCTCCAGAAACTAAGCTTCATAGGAGCAGGAACATTGTTCCTCTTGCATCTCTGGCACCTGGAACAGGGTCTAGCTCATTGAAGGTTCTCAATAATCACTGACTCAATGAATGCACTTCAGTGATTCTGTAAGAGAGGCATCCCATAAAGTTATCTTCTCATTTCATGGGAGTGGTTCATGGATCTATATGACCTTGAGACTACATTGAATTATTTTCCCAGGATTTAAAAAATTGATGTCCTAAAGATAAATTAATTTAAAATTAACTAGTGTTGTTTTCAAGTTTTTACTTAAATTCTAGTTAGTTAACATATAGTGTAATATTGGCTTCAGGAATAGAATTTTGTGATTCATCACTTATATACAACACCCAGTACTCACCACAACAAGAGCCCTCCTTAATACCCATCACCCATTCAGCCCATCACCTACCCGCCTCCTGCCATCAACCCTCAGTTTGTTCTCTATCATTAAGAATCTCTTATGGTTTACTTCTCTCTTTTTTTCTCTTCCCATATAGTCATCAGTTTGTTTGTTTGTTTGTTTGTTTGTTTGTTTTCAAAAATTTCACATATTTTACTTGAATAAAATCATTTGGTATTTTTCTTTCTCTGACAGACTTATTTCACTTAGTGTAATACATTCTAGTTCCATCCACATCATTGTAAATGGCAAGATTTCATTCTTTTTGATGGCTGAGTAATACCCCTTTGTGTGTGTGTGTGTGTGTGTGTGTGTGTGTGTGTATGTTTACTGCATGTTCTTTATCCATTCATCAGTCAATGGACATTTGGACTTTTCCCATAATTTGGCTATAGTTGGTAATGTTGCTATAAATATCGGGGTGCATGTGCCCCTTCAAATCAGTATTTTTGTATCCTTTGGATAAATACCTATGGTGCAATTGCTATATCATAGGGTGGTTCTACTTTTAAACTTTTGAGGAACCATACTGCTTTCCACAGTGGCCTCACTAGTTTGCATTCCCACCAACATTGTAAGAGAGTTCCCCTTTCTCCTCATGCTTGCCAACATCTGTTGCTTCTTGTATAAAACTAATTAGCTTTAAAACTCACAAATTTTGCCCTTAAGAAACAGATTGTGACTTTCAATAATAAATATTTATTTCTATAAACATTAAATAAAATACACTATAATACAATGCCAACCACCCTTTATGAAATATGTGTACAAAATTCTACATGTGAGGGATAGGTCTACCTAACCAAAGCTTTATGAAGCAATTCTTCTTTCTTTAAGGGTATTATGGAGAAAGAAGAGTAAATGAGATTAGGCTAAAAGAATGTTGTAAGAAAAAAAGATGAAACCAAAATAATAATAAGGAAAAATTGTATGTCATCTCTCAAGAATATCCAAAATATTCATGTATGCTTGTATGTGTTTTCTGTCTACTTCTAAAACAACCCAAAGAATCTACATAATAAAATTTGGCTTCATGAAGTAGTCTAGACACTTGCTACTTGAAGCACGGGCTTGTATCAGCAGCTCTGATATTTCCTGGAAGTTAGAAATGATAAGTCTCAGGCCCCACCAGACCCACCACACAGATATTTTCCAAATATAGCCTCTACAATATGTTCCATTCCACATTTTGTGAAGTTGACCCTTCTCCCATCAAATGGTGGGGACAATGTCTCCTCCCTAAAATTTGGGAAGACCTTTACAACTGCCTCTACCAGTAGATTATGGTAGAAGTGACACTATGTGACTTCTGAGGTGATGTCATAAAAATGCCATGCACTTTCACCTTGCTTTGTTGGGACACTTGGTGAAACCCAGCTACCATGCTGTAAGGAATCCAAGCTCTATTTGGAAGGGATACATATGAGCTTTCTGGTCAAGAGACCCATCTAGGATCTCAGTCAACAGCCAGCATCAACCATCAGACTCTGATAGTTTCAGCTCCCAGCCATTAAGTTACCCTCAGAATCCAACCATCTAAGCAGGTATGGAGACAAGCTATCCTTACCAGGCCCTGCTCAAATTGCAGCTTTGTGGGCAAAATAAATGAGTAATCATCCAATGGCTGATTTAAACCACTAAATTTGGGATGATATGCCGTGCAACAGATAACCAGAATACCCACTGAATCATTTTAACAACACCCCTCAATAATTCATATGCATACTGAGGTGCCTGGATGGCTCAGTCAGCTAAGCTTATGTGACTCTTGGTTTCAGCTCAGGTCATGATCTCATGGGTCAAGATCGAGCCCTGCATCAGGCTCTGCACTCAGCATGGAATTTGCTTGAGGATGCTCTTCCTTTGCCCCTCCCCCACTTGCACATGCATACATTCTCTCTTCTAGATAAATAAATCTTAAAAATAATAATTCATATGCATATTAAAATGTGAGAAGTATTGATTTGAAGCAAAATTGTGTAACATGTAATTTTTCCTACTGCTTTTAACAACACTGATTACAAATTATGAAAAACTGTATACTGAGCTAAAATTGTGTTTAGAGTAATTGTTCCCAGAAAGCTAGGCAATCGTTCTCTGTTAATGGGCCATATTGTCTAGGTGTTAGAACTTGTCCAAATCTTGGGTCTGACTCACAGCTGCAGGGTATTTTCTCCACAAGAGATAGAGAAATGGACTAAATAATTGAGGCAAGTCAAAGGATTTTGGAAACCAACACTCCCGAAATGTAAAGATGAGGACTGAGGATGTGTGACTAATACCTAGCAAACTTACTCATGCCAAGGGCAGCAATCATTTTAATAGCAGATGACATAAGGAAAACTTTTGAAAACAGATGGTGTCATGCTACCAAAATTAAATGTAGATGAACATATGCAGATGTTTGCTATTGTTAAAGTATAACAACAAAGCTGTAATTCATAGCATTCTCCTGGGGTCAGCTTTTAAAAGTGTATTAGCTAAAAGGTCTACGGTTTCATAATGCAATCAACATATAGGGTATAGGTTTTGTTTCCGTTCATCTATGTGGTTAATTATCAGTATGTCTAAGGTGTTTGTTTAGCGAAGTTAAACATTTCATTCATTCATAGTGTTCTAAATTTTAAGTCTATGCAAATCACAAAGATCTGTGAATAATAATCATCTGTTGTCACATGTTAAATAATTGGTTATTTGGGAACATCTAAATTTTTAAATTAGTTTTTCCAGTTTCCAACCAGATATTTGGCATCCTGTGACCAGAGCCAGGTCATTTAGCATTTCCTCTTAATCCGGTCAAACTCATCTGTGTTTAGACTATTCCTATAAAGAACAGCCCTTTGTATTAAGTGAGGCTTGCCTGGTTCACTTTCCAGTTATGAAAAACAACGTATAGCCAAAATAAACTTTTGGGACTTCATCAAAATCAAAAGCTTCTGCACAGCAAAGGAAATAGTCAAGAAAACAAAGAGGCAACCCACGGAATGGGAGAAGATATTTGCAAATGGCAGTACAGACAAAATATTGATATCCAGGATCT
>NW_019154126.1:14322953-14412500 GCF_002288905.1 Enhydra lutris kenyoni | reverse complement strand
ATAAAGAACTCCTCAAACTCAACACACACAAAACAGATAATCATATCAAAAAATGGGCAGAAGATATGAACAGACACTTCTCCAATGAAGACATACCAATGGCTATCAGACACATGAAAAAATGTTCATCATCACTAGCCATCAGGGAGATTCAAATTAAAACCACATTGAGATATCACCTTACACCAGTTAGAATGGCCAAAATTAGCAAGACAGGAAACAACATGTGTTGGAGGGGATGTGGAGAAAGGGGAACCCTCTTACACTGTTGGTGGGAATGCAAGTTGGTGCAGCCTCTTTGGAGAACAGTGTGGAGATTCCTCAAGAAATTAAAAATAGAACTTCCCTATGACCCTGAAATTGCACTACTGGGTATTTACCCCAAAGATACAGATGTAGTGAAAAGAAGGGCCATCTGTACCCCAATGTTTATAGCAGCAATGGCCACGGTCGCCAAACTGTGGAAAGAACCAAGATGCCCTTCAACAGACGAATGGATAAGGAAGATGTGGTCCATAGACACTATGGAGTATTATGCCTCCATCAGAAAGGATGAATACCCAACTTTTCTAGCAACATGGACGGGACGGGAAGAGATTATGCTGAGTGAAATAAGTCAAGCAGAGAGAGTCAATTATCATATGGTTTCGCTTATTTGTGGAGCATAACAAATAGCATGGAGGACATGGGGAGTTAGGAGAAGGGAGTTGGGGGAAATTGGAAGGGGAGGTGAACAATGAGAGACTATGGACTCTGAAAAACAATCTGAAGGGTTTGAAGAGGTGGGGGGGTGGGAGGTTGGGGGAACCAGGTGATGGGTATTAGAGAGGGCATGGATTACATGGAGCACTGGGTGTGGTACAAAAACAATGAATACTGTTATGCTGAAAATAAATTTTAAAAAATGTTTAAAACTAAATAAAAAAATTTAAAAAAAAAACGTATGAGTTCTTGGTTGCAAGCAACAGAAACATATTCTGGCTAATGTAAGCAAAAAAGGGATTTATTGAAAGACTAATAGGGGCTCATGAACACACTAAGAGGAGGAATTCCTGGCTTGGGAAAGGGGCAGGGGTCAAAGAAGTCCCAGACCAGCCCCTTCCACACTGGCAGTGTGGACTATCCTCCAAAAGATCTCCCATTCTTGTCACACGGTATCCTAGGTCAAAGTCCTACTGGCTTCCATAAGTGCCAGGTGTGTGTGAGGTGGGTGAGCTAAAACTTGCCCTCCTGTCAGGATTCCTCACGGAGGGAAACTCTTTCCCACAAGAAAACTGGGATATTATAAGAAGTGGGATGATGCTAGGCATCCAAAATCTTATATATGTCTGCTATAAATATGTAGGGCTTGTTTAAATTATAAAATGATGCATGTTCATCATGGAAAATACATAGTATTGTCTTTCTACTTTTTTTCCGAAATTGGAATTGTTATTGAATGTACTATTTATAACCAACTTTTTTACTCCCAATATATTGTGATCATTTTCCAATGAATCCAATTCCAATGAATATAATTATTCATCTGTTTTTTGATTTTGGTTTTCTTTTTTTTCTTTTTTTAATCTGCATTTTTAAAATTTAAATTCATTTAATTAACATATAATGTATTCTTTGTTTCAGAGTTACAGGTCTGTGATTCATCCATCTTATATAATACTCAGTGCTCATTACAACATATACCCTCCCTAATATCCATCACCCAGTTACTCCAACCCTCCACCCCGTCCCCTCTAGCAACCCTCAGTTTGTTTCCCAGGATTAAGAATCTTTTACAGTTTGTCTCCCTCTCAATTTTGTTTTTCAATATTTGTATAGTATGTCTTCTCTGCTTATATTTTAATCACTTAGGTAAATTTTTTTTGAGATTTTATTAACTTATTTGTCAGAGATGGTGCACAAGCAAGGGGAGCAGCAGAGGCAGAAGGAGAAGCAGGCTCCCCGCTGAGCAAGGTACCCAATGCAGGACTTGATTCCAGGACCCCAGGATCATGACCTGAGTCAAAGACAGACGCTTAACCAATTGAGCCACCCAGGCGTCCCTCAGAGGTGGTTTCTATTTTACCTTTTACCATTGTAAATAATGCTGCACTGAGCATATACTTCTTTTTTTTCTCTCTCTCTCTTTTGCTGAAGTAGATTGAAGGCTTACCATGTATCAGGGGCTATGCTAAGTGTTTCATGTGTGTTTTCTCATTGACTCCCCACACTGCCCTGTGTGGTGTTGGGACTGATTCTACGTTAAAACCTGTTAAACCCCTAGGGCCTGCCTGGGCCTACTTAGCCATAGTGACTCCACGTTGCCTAGGTAGCCATTTTGATGTTTAATAAATGCCTCAGCAGTTACTGATACCAGTTCCGGGTAATCGTTACTAAAACACATACCTAAAACAAGGCCATTTTGTTGTTTAATAAACACCTCAGCAGTTACTAGTATCGGTTCCAGGTAACCGTTACTAAAACATACAGGTAAGAGACATCCAATCAGCCAAAGCCACATACGTAGAGGTCTGCGGTTGTGTCCTATAAAACTAGCCTGTAAGACCAAAGGGGGGTTGCTGTCTTTGGAGGCAGCCCTGGCCGGTCAGTCTGACTTCTAGTGCTTGGCATAGAATAAAGCTTTACATAACTTTCACTTTGTCTCAGCCACGTTCCCCTGGCCGGTTTGTCTAACTTCTAATGCTTGGCGTAGAATAAGGCTTTGCATAACTTTCACTTTGTCTCAGTCTCGTTCTTTTGATAATGGACCCAACAGTGGTAAATCCTATCATTATCACCATTTTACAGAGGAGGAACATGTTGCTTGAAAGTTATAAAAAACTTGCCCAAGATGGCACAGCGACGGATAGTCACTAATTAACCCGACAGTCACAGCTAGCAGATGATGGAACCAGCCTGTAAACCTACCGCTCAGCCTCTGAACCTCTTAACTTTCCTCTTATGTAGAAATTGTTGGGTAATCCATAAATATTTCCTTACGATAATAAATCAAGAGAAGTGGAATTGAAGGAGTAAAGGCTTTTGATACGTACTGTCAGCTGCTCTCCTGAGGGCACCAATTCATACAGCCCCCAGAGAGAGATTAAAGGGCCTATTTTCCCACACCCTTGGGCCACACCTTAGGTTAACTTTATCAGAGGACCTTTGTCAATCTACCGGGTGAAAAAAGATATCTTGGTTTTTAAATTTTGTGTGTGTTGTATTATATTATAATGTTAGCTTTGTTTTATGATTTTTTACTATGTGTCAGTCAAATGCACCCTCCAAGAGGGTAAAGACAGCTGTCGTCTTGTTTATTGCCTTATCCCTAGCACCACACAGGGTGCCTGGTACACAGCAGTCACGCAATAAAGATTTTTGGAGTAAAAAAATAAATGAGTGTGCCAGGCCTTGAGTTCAGCCCTTTACGTGGCTTGCCTCATTTAGATCTCACGACACTCGATGTCTTAGCTAGTATTTATACTAGTAATACTTTCGCTAGTATGTCTGACCCAATAGGCACTCCTAAGGCCTTGCTTTAAACCAGTTCAGGTGCTCTAAAGTAGGACAGCCCAACTCCCTTGGTTTCTCCAAATGGATTCTTTGTACGATACATGAGTTGTATTTTAAGT
Organism: Enhydra lutris kenyoni; assembly: GCF_002288905.1. NCBI lineage: Eukaryota > Metazoa > Chordata > Mammalia > Carnivora > Mustelidae > Enhydra > Enhydra lutris. Next base: position 14,408,889 of record NW_019154126.1, on the reverse strand, counting down.
CAAATCACTCCAAATCTCTCCAAACTTGTTGAAAATATGCCCATTCATTTTCCATGATGTAGTAAAGGAAGAAACTTAACTTTTGTAGGAGTTTTCTGTTTTGTTTTGTTTTTTTATTATTTAGGAAAGGTCCATTTTGGGGGTGCCTGGGTGGCTTGGTTGGTTAAGCGTCTGCCTTTGGCTCAGGTCATGATCCCAGGGTCTTGGGATCAAGTCCCATATCAAGCTCCCTGCTTAGTGGGAAGTCTGCTTCTCCCTCTCCCTCTGCTTGTTCTCAAATAAATAAAATATTTTTTATAATATATAGAAAAGATCCATTTTTAAATCTAGCTTTCTGATTCCGTACTTGTGCCTTCAACACTTTCACAATTATTTTCTGCCCCTCAATAAGAAAAGTACTCTTGATCCTGCCATGGATACATTTTGCAACCATGGAAGCACCACAGGCTTGGATGACCTGTTTTTTGGTTTTAGACAATCTCATAAGAACTTTGGCTCTCAAGGTACAAACCCCTTGAAGTTGACCTGGGCACATGCCACAGGTGGATTTAGTACTGTCCCACTTTCTTGCTATAAAGGTAAACAATTCTAATGCCAGGGGTTCAGAGCAGCCTAGTTTTGTTGGACACTGTATTGTAAAATAGCTTATGGGGTATGTCAAATGCTGGACCATTTAAATGCCTCTAGATTATCTCCAAAAGGGAAAAAATTTTATTTAGAGGTTGGAAAGAACTCTCCATGTAATAAAAACATTAGCTCTAATCCTTTGTCATATAGTTTGCAAATACCTTCCATTTTTTTTTTGCCTTTTAGTTTTATTTATAGTTTTTTTTAACTTGTAAATATGTTCCCTTTTTTTGTAGCAAAATCTATCAGTTTTCCCCTTTATGTTCTTTCTTTGCTATTATATATAGAAGTCTTTTCTACTTTGAGTAGGCTAATACTCATACATAATAACCATTTCTTGATGGAATGATGTGGATGTAGAATAAAAACCCTGGCTTTTCAACATGAAGTCAAGATGGTGGTGCACAGAATCCCTCTAGTTCCCTGTAACAGGATTAATTACTGGAATTAACTGGATTAATTTTGTGACTGCCCCCAGGGCAATCTAAAACACCCAAGGGCCTACAGATGTCAAAGTTCTTTACTCTGGGAGAGAAGATGGGAGCATCAGTTCTGTTTCTTCTCCAGATCCTACAGACAGGTAGTATGCTCTCTGAAAAGCATCTATCATCACAAACACTACCTGTACTCAATAACTTTGTGTGTGTTAAAAAAGAAACATTAGGATTCCAAAATGGAACCACTTGTGCTAAACCCCACATCAGCAAGCCAAAAAGAGTTAATACCTTACCTAAAAGCAGTTTCAGCCCCTCCCAGGATGTAGTTTCTTTGTTTTTAGATTTTTTTTTTGTTTATTTTAGAAAGAGAGAGCAAACGTGTTCTAGTGGAAGGAAGGGCAGAGGGAGAGGGGGAGAGAGAATCTCAAGCAGACTCCCCATGGAGAGCAGAGCCCAATGTGGGGCTTGATCTCACAACCTGGAGATCATGGCCTGAGCTGAAACTAAGAGTCAGACACTTAACTGACTGAGCTACTCAGGTGTCCCCCGCCCCCACCACAAAGATGTAATCTTAACCAGTCAGTCTAGAATGTCCTGATCAGTACTAGTGAGGTAATTTACCTGGTGGATCCATTTTGTCTCCTAAAGGAAATTAACTGTGCCTGAAACAATCCACTCTTTTCCCTCTTCTGACTATAAAAGCCTTCCATTTTGTAGCTCCTTGGAGGTCCTTTCTATTTGCTAAGTAGAATTCATGAATCATTGAATAAAGCAAGTTAGATCATCAAACTTACTCAGTCAAATTTTGTTTTTAACAGTATAGGCAATAAGAAGGTATGTCTGTATGAACATGTGCATATTCATACAGTTTTCCTCATAAAGCTTCAAAGGACTGAAAACAACAGTAAGACTTAAATAACTTTAAAACAGTTCTCTACAGTAATGGAAAGTTATATAAGAAAGAAAAAAAACCTCAATCAAATGTAATATATGTTAAAACAGAATTTTCTACGCACGTGATTGAGAATTGCTTAGGATGAATGAATTTGTACCATCCAATGAGTTAACTGGTAGCAAGTAGTGAATTCCAAGTATTCACTGAATTCCAATGAATTCCAAGTAAAGTGTTCTGTTTTCAGTCCCTTGGGAGAAAACCTGGAGCCTAAAGATGGCAGCCGAGGAAGACTCTGAACTCGCCTCTTTCCACAGACAGCAAATATACAGCTGTGTATGGGATAATTCCAAGAGAATGGAAACCTGGCTGGACAGCTCTCTCCACAACAAGGGATAAAAGGCCCACACTGAGATAGATAGAAGGGGCAGAAACAATCTCACCAAAAACCACATCCCTGTGCAGCAACCCACAATAGGGAGGGATCTCACAGGTCTGGAGCCTCTTCCTGAAGAGTGAGAGGTTCATGTCCCATATCAAGCACCCCAACCTTTGGGATCTGTACCAGAGATGAGACCCCCAAAATATCTGACTTTGGAAATCCAAGGGGCTTACAACTGGGGAAACAACTGGGGAGTCTGGGGAGATCTGAGATATTCCTTATAAGGGGCTTGCATGCAGACTCCCTCATCCCAGGAACCAGCGCAAAGACAGATCTTGAGAGGCAACTGGATTTCATGTGAAGGACATTCATTTGCTAACTATAAAGGATCTGCCAGAGGGGCAAGGATGAGTGGGGACATTCTTTGGGGATGGAGGCACTGGCTAGTGCCATTTTTGCACTCTCCCTCTACCTTGCCAGCACTGGCAGATGTGTATGGACACAGCCTCACTAAAGCCATAGGACAAGCTCCACGCCCAGTGCTCCCACATCTCCTTAAAGCTGTGGACATGCCTGGCCCTCAGCACACTCATGCAGCCCTCTCAAAGCCAGTGTGTGAGTGTAGTCCAAATAGGGGATGCCCCTTGATCGCTTGGCCCTGGTGGCCTGAGGAACTCTTGTTTCTGGGTCCCACAAGACTATGCCAGTTAGAAAGATGGTTCTGGACAGGCAATAATACCTAGGGCACTGCACAGATAGCAAGCTGAAATGTACTCACAGTGTGCCTGAGAAAAAGGCCCATCTACTTGGAGTAAAAAGGTCCATCTACCCTGGAGTTTCATTTGGAGGGACAACCTTCAAGTCTGCCCCACATTAGAGGCTACAGAGGCATGCTCAGGGAACATAGGCAGGAAAACACCATCGTTGATCCCTCCCTTGTTCCAAATGAAAGAACAAGACAAAACAGAAGAAGACCTTAATGAAATAAAAATAAAAAATATACCTGATAAAGTGTTCAAAGTAATGGTCATAGATATAGTCACTGAACTCAGGAGAAAAAAGGATGAACACAGTGAGACCTTCCCAAAGAAACAGAAAGTATAAGAAAGTAGTCACAGAGCTGAAGAATACAATAACTGAACTGAGAAATACACTAGAGCAGTTCAGGAGCAGACTAGATGAAGCAGAAGAACAAATTGGTGACCTGGAAGACAAGGTAGCCACACTCACCCAAAGAGAAGACTAAAAAGAAAAAGAATAAAAACATGAGGATAGCTTAAGGGACCTCTACGGCAACATCAGGCAGAATATGGTTTGCATTATAGGGGTACCAGAAAGAGAAGGGAGAAAGGGGCAGAATCTTATTTGAAGAAATAATGACTGAAATTTTTCCTAACCAAGGGAAGGAAACAGACATCCAGGTCTGGAAGCAAAGACAGTTCCAAGTAAGATGAACCCAAAGAGATATACACAGAGGCATGTTATAATTAAAATGTGAAAAATTAAAGAGATAAAAAGAATCTTACAAGCAGCAAGAAAATGCACCCCTGGGTGTCTCAGTTAAGCATCTCTCTTCAGCTCAAGTTGTGATCCCAGGGTTCTGGACTCATGTCCCCCATTGGGCTCCTTGCTCAGTGGGGAGCCTGCTTCTTCCCCTGCCTGCCACTCCCCATGCTTATGTCACACTCTCTATCTCTCTCTCTCTCTCTCTCTCTCTGACACATACATAAATAAAAAAAAATGTTTAAAGCAGCAAGAAAGAAAAACAACTTGTTATTTATAAGGGAATCCCAAAAGACTATCAACTGATTTTTTAGCAGAAACAGCCAGCCAGAAGAGAGTGGCATATACTCAAAGTGCTGAAAGGAGACTATTTCCAAGCAAAAATACTCTACCTGGCAATATTATCATTCATAATTAAAGGAGAGATAGAGTTTTCCAGACAAGCAAAAGCTAAAGGTGTTCATCACCATGAAACTGGCCCTACAAAAAATGTTAAAGAGACTTTTTAAAAAGATTTATTTATTTATTTTAGAGAGACAGCAAAAGAGAGAGAGAGAAAGAGCACACATAAGTGGAGAGGGACATAGGGAGAGGGAGAGAGAGAATCCTCAAGCATATTTCCTGCTGACTGTGGAGCCCAACACAGGGCTTAATCCCAGGACTTTTATATCTGAGTCAAAATCGAGAGTCAGCTGCTTACCTGACTGAGCCAACCAGGCACTTAAATGGATTTCTTTAAGCACTAACAGGAAAATACATGAAAATAAAAATCTCATGGGTAAAGGAGAATATACAATAAAGGTTTTGGATTAACCCCTTTTAAATCTAGTATGATGGTTAAAAGTCAAAATAGAAAATTAACTACAACAACAATTATTAGTTAAGGGATACACAAAATAAAAAGTTGTAAAATATGACATAAAATACACAAAATGTGGGTTGGGGGAGTAAAAATGTAGAGTTTTCAGAATGCACTCAAATTTAAGATACTATCAATTTAAAATAGAGTGTTATATGCATTGGCTGTTATTTATGAACTTCATGGTAACCATAAAGCAAAAGCCTACAGAAAGTACACAGAAGACAAAGAGAAAAGAATCTAAATATAACACTAAAGAAGATAATCAAACCACAAGAGAAGAGAGCAAGAGAAGAAGAAAGGAACAGAGAGGAACTACAAAAACAGCCAGAATGAACAAAATGACAGTAAGTACATACCTATCAATAATTATACTTTAAATGTAAATGGGCTAAATTTTTCAATCAAAAGACAAAGTGTCAAAATAGATAAAAATCAAGACCCATCTATATGTTGCATACAAGAGACTCATTTTAGATCTAAGGACAGTCAAACTGAAAATGATGATGTAGAAAGATATTTCATGCAAGAAACCTGGTGTAGACAAAATATACCTTTAAACAATACAAAGAAGGTCATTACATAATGATAAAGGAATCAATCTAGCAAGAGGATATAGCATTTGTAAATAGGTATGTACCCAATATAGGAGCACCTAAATTATATAGAACAAGTATTAACAAACCTAAAGGGAGAAGATGACACCAATATAGTGGATGATTTTCATACCTCACCTTCATTAATGGGATAGACTATCCAGACATAAAATCAATAAGGAAACATTAACCTTAAAAGACACAGTAGATCAGATCCACTTAATACATGTATACAGAACATTTCATCCAAAAGCAGCAAAACACACCTTCTCAACTGTATATGAAATATTCTCCAAAATAGATCACATGTTAGGCCATAAAATCAATATGCAAAAATCTGTTGCATTTCTATACACTAACAACAAACCAGCAGATATCAAACATTTTTCCTGACCACAATAGTGTAAAACTAAGGATCAATTACAAGAAGAAAACTGAAAAAAAAAAAAAAAAGACAAATATGTGCAGAATAAGCAATATGCTACTGGACAATGAGTCAATGAAGAAATCGAAGAGGAAATTAAAAAATAGCTTGAGACAAATGGAAATGGAAATACAACAATCCCAAATCTGTGAGATCAGGAAAAGCGGTTCAAAGAGGAAAGTTCATAGTGATACAGGACTACCTCAGGAAACAAGAAAAATCTCAAATAAACAACCTACCTTTACACTCAAAGGAACTACAAAAGAAGAACAAATGAAATTCAACATCAGGAGAAGGAAGGAAATAACAAAGATATGAGCAAAAAAAAAAAAAATTAAATAGAGACTAAAAAAAAATAGAAAAGATCAAGGAAACTCAGAGCTGGTTCTTTGAAAAGATAAACAAAATTGACAAACTTTTAGCTAGATTCACTAAGAAAAAAGTGAGAAAGCTCAAATAAGTAAAATTAGAAATTAAGGAGAAGTAGCAACTGATACCACCGAAATACAAAGGATCACAAGACTATTATACACAATTATATGCCCACAAACTCAACAGCATAGAAGAAATGGATAAATTCCTAAAAACAGATAATATTCCAAGACAAGATCATGATGCAGAAAATATGAATAAACTGGTTACTAGTATGGAGATTGAATCTGTAATCAAAAACCTCCCAATATCCAGAAGTCCAGGATCAGATGGTTCATTGAGTGAAATTTATCAAACATTCAAAGGAGATTTAATACCTATCCTTCTCAAACTCCACCAAAAATTGAAAAAGAAGGAAGGCTTCCAAACTCATTATAAGGCCAGCATTACTTTGATACCAAATCTAGACAAGGATACCACAATAAATAAATAAATAAATAAATAAATAAATAAATAAATTACAGGCCAATATCCCTGATGAGCACAGTTGAAAAATTCTTCAACAAAGTATTAGAAACTTAATTCAACAATACATTCTTAAAGGGATTATACACAATGATCAAGTGAGATTTATTCCAGGGATGCAAGGCTTGATCAATACCCACAAATTGTTCAACATGATACACCATATTAACAAAATGAAGGATAAAAATCATATGATCATGTCAATGAATAATAAAGGGGAAAAGACAAGCCCACAACTAACATCATACTCAGTGATAAAACACTGAAAGCTTTTCTCTAAAACCAAGAATAAGATAAGGATGCTCACTCTTGCCGCTTTTATTTATCACAGTATTAGAAGCCCTAGCTGTAGCAATTAGGCAAGGAAAAGAAAAAAAAAAAGCATCCAAATTGGGAAAGAAGAAGTAAAACTATCACTTTATGCATATGACATGATACTATATATATAGAAAACCCTAAAGACTCCACCAGAAAATTGTTAGAATAAATGAATTCAATAAAGTTGCAGGATACAAAATCAGTATGCAAAAATCTGCTGCATTTCTCTACACTAATAATGAGCCAGCAGAAAGAGAAATTAAGAAAACAATCCCATCTATAATTGCATCAAAAACAATACCAAGATACCTGGCTGGCTCAGTTGGTGGAGCATGAGACTCTCTTGGTCTTGAGGTCATGAGTTTTATTTTATTTTATTTTAAAATTTTATTTATTTTTTAAATTTCTTTTCAGTGTTACAGTTCATTGTTTACACACCACACCCAGTGCTCCATGCAATACGTGCCCTCCTTAATACCCACCACCAGGCTCACCTAACCTCCCACCACCCCCCAAAACCCTCAGATACTTTTTCAGAGTCTGCAGTCTCTCATGGGTCATGAGTTTTAGCTCCTCATTGGGTGTAGAGATTACTTAATAAGGAAAAAAAGAGTTAATACCTAGGAATAAATTTAACCAAAGAAGTGAAAGACTCATATAAGTGAAAAACACTGATGAAAGAAATAGAAGAACACAGGGGCACCTGGGTGGCTCTGTGGGTTAAAGCCTCTGCCTTTGGCTCAGGTCATGATCTCAGGGTCTTGGGATCAAGACCCACATCAGGCTCTCCGCTCAGCAGGGAGCCTGCTTTCTCCTCTCATTCTCTCTCTCTCTCTTCCTGCCTCTCTGCCTACTTGTGATCTCTGTCTGTCAAATAAATAAATAAAATCTTAAAAAAAAAAAAAGAAATAGAAGAGCACAAATAGTGTAAAGATATTCCATGCTCATGGATTGGAAGAAATAATATTGTTAAAATGTCCATACTGCCCAAAGCAATTTACAAATTCTATGAAATCCCAACTAAAATTCCAATAGCATTCTGCACGGAACTAAAATAATTCTAAAATTTGTATGGAACCACAAGTAATCCTGATAGCTAACACAATCTTGGGAAAGAAGAACAAAGCTGGAAGTATCATGCTCCCTGATTTCAAACTACAATACAAAGTTATAGTAATCAAAACAGTATTGTATTGGTATAAAAACAGACACATGGATTAACAGACCAGAGAGCCAGAAATAAACCCACACATGTATGGTAAATTAGTTTGTCACCAAGGATCCTAGAATATACAATGGGGATAAAATAGTCAATAAATCATATTAGGGAAATTGGACAGTCACATGCAAAAAAAAATGCTATGCCACATACAAAAATTAACTCAAAACGAATCAAAAACTTAAGTGCAAGACCTGAAACCATAAAATTCCTAAAAGAAAAAACAGGCAGTAAACTCTTTGACATAGTGGTATTGGCATTAACGTTTGGATCTGACTCCAAAAGCAAAGACAATGAAAGCAAAAATAAACAACAGGGTCTACACTAAACTAAAAACTTCTTCACAGCAAAGGAAACCATCAACAAAATGAGAAGGAAACCTACTGGATGGGAGAAAATATTGGCATATCATAAATCCAATAAGGGGTTAATATACAAAATATATAAAGAACTCAAACGACTCAATAGCAAAAAACCTGAACAATCCAATTAAAATATGGGCAGAGGATTTAACTAGACATTTTTCCAAAGAAGATATAAAGATGGTCAACAAGAACATAAACAGATATTCAATATCACTAATCATCAGGGAAATGCAAACCCAAATTACAATGAGATATCACCTCGCAACTGTTAGAATGACTGTTATCAAAAAGACAATAAGTAAGTGTTGACAAGGATGTGAAGAAAAGGGAACACTTGTACATTCTTAGCGGGAATGTAAATTGGCACAGCCATTGTGGAAAACAGCACGGGAAAAAATTAATAATAGAACTACCATATGATCTACCTATTTCACTTCTGAGTATCTGAAGTGAATGAAAACACTAATTTGAAGAGATCTAGGCACCCCTAAGTTCATCGCGGCATTATTTGCAATAGCCAGTGGAAATAACGTAAACGTACGTCCTGCATTGGGCTCCTCACTCAGCAGGGAGCCTGCTTCTCCCTCTGCCTGCAGCTCTCTCTGCTTGTGTTCTTCCTCTCTCTGGCAAATAAATAAATAAAATATTTTTAAAAAATAACTTCAATGTACATTAATGGGTGAATGGGTAAAGATTATATATATACATATATATATGATTTTTTGTATATGCAGTAAGTACTAATCCATTGTGTGTGTGTGTGTGTGTGTGTGTGTGTGTGTGTACACAATGGACTACTACCCAATCATAAAAATGAAGGAAATCTTGCCATTTGCAACAACATGGATGGACCTTGAGGGCATTATGTTAAGTGAAATAAGTAAAACAAAGAAAGACATTTCACTTATATGTGGAACCTGGTGGTTATCCGAGAAGAGAGGGGCGGGGGTGGGTGGGTGAAATGGGTATAGGGGGTCAATCGTATAGTGATGGATGGTAACTAGATTTATCGTGGCATTCATTTTTGTCATGCATACAAATATTAAATCATTATGTTGTTCACCCCAACTAACATAATGTTATATAGCAATTATACCTCAATTAAAAAGAAAAAAAGATAGGGACACCTGCGTGGCTTAGCGGCTTAAGCATCTGCCTTCGGCTCAGGTCATGATCTCAGGGTCCTGGGATGGAGCCCCATGTTGGGCTGTCTGCTCAGCAGAGAGCCTGCTTCCCCATCTCTCTCTGCCTGCCTCTCTGCCTACTTGCAATCTGTCTCTCTCTGTTAAATAAGTAAACAAAATCTTAAAAAAAAAAAAAAAAGATAACGCAAAGCCTATAAGAAGATGGGAGGCATATTTTAGGCTCACTTTTGAGACAATAATATTGCAAAATATATAATCAAATCAACCTTGTTTTGGGTTCTACATTGAGCATCCGATTATCTGGATACAGGTGTGTCTTACAGAAATAATAGCAAAGGTTGTGTTGTTACCTGCGTTATATAATTACCAGAACTTGTTGGAGCCTCTGTCTGTCATATTTGAAGAAATGAAGTTACAGCAGCAGTGTGGGGGCTGTGTGATGACAGGGTAGCATGGTAATTAGTTACTAATTAGAATTTCTGAAACATTAGGGCAATCATCATAGGAAAATTCCACTCAACATTACATGTAAGTTAAAAATGCCCCAGGGTAGCTAGTAACATCTGAAAATAGCAGCAGGTGTAAGTACTTCAGTTGGGGGAAATCAACATTTCCATTATCAACTCAGTTTTCAGAGGTTACAACTTGATATTTTTTATTTGGCTACATCAGTCTGGTGTTCATACCCAGGTTTATAGACACATATACTTTAAAATATCTTTTATTTTATTGTAAAGCTGCTGCTAATGAAAATTGGCTTTAATAAACATCTTTTTTAAATTTAAATTTTACTTAGTTAACATACAGTGTGATATTGGTTTCTGGAGTGGAATTCAGTGATTCATCACTTACATACACTTACACAATACCCAGTACTCATCACAAGTGCCATCTTTAATACCCATCACCCATCTAGCCCATCCCCCACCCATCACCTTCCATCAACCCTCAGTTTGTTTTCTATCATTAGGAGTCTCTTATGGTTTATTGCCCTCTCTTTTTTTCTTTACCCCCTTCCCTAATGTCCATCTGTTTTCTGCCATAACTTCCACATATGAGTGAGATCATATGGTATTTGACTTTCTCTGGCTGACTTATTTCACTCAGCATAATACACTCGAGCTCTGTCCACATTGTTATAAATGGCAAGATTTCTTTTTTTTTGATGGCTGAGTAATATTCCAATCCATATGTATATTTATACCATATCTTCTTTATCTATTCATCAGTCGATGGACATTTGGGCTCTCTCCATAGTTTGGCTACTGCTGATATCCTGTTATAAACATTGGGGTGCATGTACCCCTTTGAACCTGTATTTTTTATCCTTTGGGTAAATACCTAGTAGTGCAATTACTAGATTGTATGGTCATTCTATTTTCAACTTTTTTTTTTAGATTTTATTTATTTATTTGACAGGCAGAGATCACAAGTAGGCAGAGAGGCAGGCAGAGAAAGGTGGAAGCAGGCTCCCTGGACCCTGGGATCATGACCTGAACCGAAGGCAGAGGCTTAACCCACTGCACCACTCAGGCGCCCCTATTTTCAACTTTTTGAGGAAACTTCAAACTGAATAAACATCCTTTTGATATTGGACTTAGTCTTCTTTTTCACTTGGAGGGTTTTTTTTTGTTTGTTTGTTTGGTTTTTTTTTTAGACTTTTCATCAGGGAGAGAGGTACTTAGGTAACCTACAAACATGAAGAAATAAACAGAGCTCAAAGACAAAGTCACTTTGACCTTATATGGTTCTCAACTTCGTGATGATTTATTTCAAATCTTTTACAAACAATGAGTCAAAGGAGACTTGGCAAAATGGCTTTTTTAAATCTCAGATTGTAATTGAAAGCTTCATTTGAATGACTAAAAAATTAGAAAAACAGCAAAGAACATAGACAAATAATGAAATCTAGACTTTACCTACTTACAGAATGCTATAATTGCTGTATCTCCATTTAAGACTTAAATTTAGGAGTCTCTGACTGGCCTGTGAGAGCATGCAACTCTTGATCTCAGAGTCATGAATTTGAGCCTCACATTGGGTGTAGAAATTACTTAAAAAATAAATTTTATAAGTAAGCTGTAATGCAGCTACTATGTATTCAGTCTGTTCATGGATACAAATAATCCCTGATAGTTTCTTCTAGGGGCAGAAAGTTAGTTTTCTTCACATTTAACATAGAAAATATTCAAACATGACAGAAATAACCTTTGACATTTTAACAGGTTTTCTTTGAACTTGTCCTGTATGTATTTATCTATTTTTGGTCATTTGTACCTAAGACCATAAATATTCCCTTCTTATACCAACCCCAGTGTATTTCTTAACTATTTCTGTTTAACAATTGCATCCAAACTTTGTGGCTTCTAAGAACAAAAATTTATGATCTCTCCATTTCCGTGGGTCAGGCATCTGGGCACCACTTAGCTGGGTGCCTCTGGCTCTAGGTCTCATGAGGCTGCAGTTGAGCTGTCAGCCAGGTCTGTTGTCTCAGGTAGAGGCTAGACTGGAGAAGGATTCACTTCCAAGCTCGCACACCTGGTTATTATCAAGAAAACCCACTTCCAAGCTCACTTACATGAGTTTCTCCACGGGACTGCCTCACAACATGGTGACTGGTTTCCCCACAAGGTGAGCGATCCAAGAAAAAGCTAGAAAGAGTCAGAACATCCAAGATGGAACCTGCAGTCTTTTATAACCTAACTCAGAAGTGACATACCATCACTTCGATCATACTCTTTTATTTAGAAGTGAGTCACTAAATCTAGCCTACATTTGAAAGAGAGGGGATTACAAGTGTGCATGCACACCAGAAGGTGAGGATCATGGCAGAGGGAGTAGCTTTAAGGCTCCTATTATAACTGTAATCAGTCTACGATGATCTTTTAGAGAAGTGGGTAGATGTTCTCACTCTCAGTCTGTGTGGCTCTGAAAGTCTGACTACTCCCCTTCACCCTAAGTTTTGTGGGAGGCACCGTGGTGCCCTGGCCTGGCCAGTAAGAATACTTCAAATTCTTGGCCGCAGTGAGTGGTTCAAGGATGGGCCATTTGGTATGTCTTTTCAGGAACTGACATGGGGGCTGGGAGAAAAAGGGTTTCTTAACATCATAGGTGCAGAACATTGAAAACTGGAATTTCTTCCATCTCCCATACTTATACACAGGCTACCTTTGCTCCAAGAGAAAATATTCTTAGAATGAAATCAGACAGGAAAAACAGAGCTGAGAGGCAAAAAAATGAACGAGCTACACCAAGTTCTCCTAACATCTCATGCCTCTCTATACCCAGCTACCCCTAAAGCCCAATTTACCTTTTTTTTTTTAAGTTAGTTTTGATTTGAATTTTGTCACTTCCAACAAAAATGGTCCTAATACACTAATATATCCAGATGTTACTGTTGGAGCTCCAAATATCCCAAGTTACCTTAACAATACCAACAGAGCAGTGCCTTTTATGAAATTATCTAAATATGGAGACTTTAAATTTTCCAATCTTGTGAGCTTAACTGTTAGAAACCTAAGCTCCATGTGTTTTCTGTTATGTGAACTACTTCCTTTATTCATCTTAAATTTACTTTTCTCAAGATTCAGGAAAAATCTTTTTACTGTATTTAGGTTTTCTAAAAGCAGGGAGAGGTGCCTTCATTTTTTTTTTTTTTTGAAGATTTTATTCACTTATTTGACAGGCAGAGATCACAGGTAGGCAGAGAGGCAGGCAGAGAGAGAGAGAGGAGGAAGCAGGCTCCCTGCTGAGCAGAGAGCCCGATGCGGGGCTCGATCCCAGGACCCTGGGATCATGACCCGAGCCGAAGGCAGAGGCTTCAACCCACTGTACCCCCCAGGTGCCCCGAGAGGTGCCTTTTTAACTATTAATTTCCTCCCCAAATTGTGGCATAATATCTGGCCACATAATCGATCCTTAATTAACTATTTAATGAGTGAATGAGTACATGAATCTTCTCAGCACAATTTAGAGTATTTTGACCTAAGTTCAATTCTTTATTTTTGTCCATTCAATTCAACATTTTCAACCTACTCACATAGCCTCATACTAACTTCAGGTTATCCCCACATACTTAAACTTTTCATACTGTGAAGAACTTAGTGTCATTATGCCTTCCCTTCTCCAAATAACGAATAGAAATATTAAACAAAGCAAGTTAGAGAAGAATGCAATGTTTACACTTCTTCCTCCAAGAAGCACCCTTTTATCCTAAACCTTTGTTTCTTGTCTCTAAGCAACTTCCCTGTGCATTACACCAGTCTCCATCATACCACAATGACTCAATTTTTAAAATAGCCTTTTGTGTGGAACTTTGTGAAAGGCTTTTTGAAAATCTAAATAGATGTCATTCATGAGCTTTGTCCATATGCGTTTGTGCCCTCCTCCAAGAACTTTAATAAACTGATGAGGCCTCATTTCCACTTACGAAAACCATACATTTTTCTCCAGCTCCTTCCTTGCCTCCCCCAGTTATTGCCATACAATTGTCTTTTGGAAGGAAAAGCTTTTCTGTTGGTCTGTTCTGATTGAGTTTTTAATCCTTATTAGGTGTTGTAGAATAATGTAGTGTTAAGATAGCCCAAATCAAACTATCCCAAAGAGATTCATAACTATGGTTAAGTTAGCATGTTGAGGTCAGAAACAGGGAAATATGGACTCATATGTGGTAAATATGGGCAGAAAAAAGGAAGTAAGCTTAGAAATGTAGGAAGCCAACCAAGGGTCAGGAATGTTATAGGTCCTTTGGGAAATTGACAGTGTTACTTATTTCTCCCTTCTTTAGATTCTCCCTTCTTTAGATTCTCTCAACATCAAGATCTTACCTTAACTTGGTAAACATTCTTTCTCAGAGTCTTTTCCTGGAAACTCTTTTTGTCTTTTTAATATGCTTGTTTTCCAGGTTCCATCATTGGTTTTGTGTTCTCCTCTATATATTCTCCATTCCTGATTTCATATAATCCCTAGGATTTAGGTAAACTCTTATAGATTTAGGTGCTCTATTTATTCTATAGAATCAAAAATGTAAATTCGGGGCACATGCTTCTTCTCGGAGCTTCAGAAAAGTCTATTCACCTGCCTTGTTGATATTTCACATCAATATTCCATAGATACTCCAAACATGCACCCACAAATCAAATAACATTTCAACATGTCCAAAATCAAATGCATCATCTCTCTATATTTTAAGAACTTTTTTCATTATATGTGACAAAAACATACCTCATGGAATCTAAGAAGCAGCTGAACAGATAGGGATACAACTAGACTCAGAAACTACTGGACCTAGGACCTGGAAAACCTGATGATTTCTCTCTCCAGGCTATACCTCTACTTTCCTCTGTAAGTCTCTTTTTACCCTTGTTACAGACTAACTTCTGCTTCTCAGTCTACCTGGTGAGAAACAATGAAGATTTCTATTCTTATTTCAGTCCCACAGACTGAGACTGGCTTGATTCTCTTTGGGTTCTAAATCCAAAATTCCAAGGCAGG
The DNA here is from genome assembly GCF_002288905.1 of Enhydra lutris kenyoni. Classification (NCBI taxonomy): domain Eukaryota; kingdom Metazoa; phylum Chordata; class Mammalia; order Carnivora; family Mustelidae; genus Enhydra; species Enhydra lutris. Next base: position 14,393,732 of record NW_019154126.1, on the reverse strand, counting down.
AAGTCCTTGGTTAAGGTGTCCAGCCATAAATCAATCAACGTTGGCCTCAGGTACAGAGTTATAATGTATGCAGCTTGAAGTTGTCCCATAACTCACTGATGCTCTGGTTATTTTCCTTTTAACACTTTTTCTCTATTTGCTTCATTTTCGATAGTTTCTATCGCTATGTATTCAACTTAACTACTCTTTTCTTCTGTTGTCTAATCTGTCATCAATCTGATTCAGTATATTTTTCACCATAGATGTATTTTTCAAGTTCCAGTTTTTTTCTGAATACTTTCCATATCTCTACTCAACATGCTCAATCTTTCCTTTAGATTCTTGTATTTATGGAATAAAGTTATAATAACAGCTTTAATGTCTTTGTCTACTAATTTTATCTTTGTATATTTTGATATCTGCCTCATTTCTGGGTTTGTTTCTATTGATTGATTTCTTTTCCTCCTTATTCATTGTATTTTCCTGCTTGTTTGCATGCCTGGTCCTTTTTTACTGGATGCCAGAATTGCGAATTTTACCTTCTTAGGTGGTTTTTTTTTTTTTTTAATCTCTATAAATATTTCCTTGAGCTTTATTCTAGGCAGCGGTTAAATCACTTGGAAATCATTTGATGTTTTCAAGGCTTCTTTTAGGCTTTGTTAGGCAGGAGGAGCAGCCTTTATTTCAGCTAATTTTGCCACATTACTTGAGGTAATGCTCTTTTGGATACTCTCCCTAATGCCCTGTAAATTACAAGACTTTTCATTCAAGGATTCTTCCCTCCGCTCCTATCCTTAAGTAGTTTCTCCATACACACGTGCTGATCAGTACTCAGCTGAGGACTCTTGGGGACCTTCAGGAGGTCTTTGGAACTTTCTTCCTGTGCAACACTCTTCTCCTTGCTACTCCGCCTGAGAACTCAAGGTGCCAGAGCCTCCCTGGACACCCACGGCCCACATAGACTCCCACTCTCTTAACTGTACCCTGAAACTCTCTCCAGGCAGTAAGCTAGGACAATCACAGGGCTCTCCTCATTTATTTTCCCAATCTCAGGGATCACTGTCCTCTGTTGCCTGACACGCAGGGACTGAGAACTGTTCTTTTTTTATATTCTTCCTGTTTTTAAAGTTGTTTCCGATGCAAGGAAGGTATATTCACCCCCCTTCTCAATCCATCTTGGTCAGAAGCCAAAGTCCAATTCGACCTTTTAGAACTATTAGCAGTTTTTTAGAAGCCTGGGCTCTTTTGTGTCCAGCATCCCTCTTCTGGGCTCCACAGCATCACCAGCACTCCATACAGGTTGGTTCCCCTCATGAAACTCTACGTTCTGTGTCCACAGATCATCACTTATTCATCTTATATCTTAGCATAGCTGAAACATAGCAGGTGCTCCACATACGCCTGGCAAAATACATAAAACATCATATACAATGACACCAAAACAGAGAATGATCCTCACGATTTATTTCAGAGAAGTTATAAGCTGTTACCTGAAAAATGGGCTATCATTTAAACATAGCTATATTCTGAAGTTCTGATGTTACATTTCTTTGAATCAAGTATGCCATTAGCAAAATTGTGAGCCATTAGACAGATGCTTCTCAACAAAAGCGGTCTAGTGAGAAGTGTGTCTATTTGTAGCCTTTCTTTGAGGAGGGTTGGGGATTATGTTTGGCACATGTCTGTGCATTTGGTTTGGTTGCATATACGGAGCATGAAATCTTTTCAGTGTGTTTTGAAAAAGGGTTTGTGTATTTACAGCTCATGCTGAGCAGAATGCCACCAAAGGCTGCTCAACATACAATCTTGTTATTTGCTTCTCATGTAGCAAAACCTCTGACTCCAAACTCCAAACAGTCACATCACATTCTCTAACAGTGTGCTATGTCCTTTGCAAGTTCCATGGCCTGCTCCATGCAAATAGATGTAAAACTTTACCTTAGATTTGTCAAGAGTTAGATCTCTGAGATTCTGTGATAGGCCCTTCCTGGGCCACACGTGCTCTCTTTTGCTAAAATGTGACACCTCTCCCCATTCCACTCTCCCCAGATCTCCAGAGCATTCTGAGCCTAAACTATGTGAGGCCTTGGTGCTTTCTTTTTTTGACCTGAAATCTTAACTTTATAAAAAAAAAACCCTGACAAATATAGCCAAGTAATATCTGTAAATGAAACAAATATTTGTGTATGAGCAAATAATAAATAACACCTATAATCATGCCAGTCAGGATGTACTACATACCATATATTATACATACTGTATACATATATAGACATTATACGCATTATATATTTTATATTGTACCCACCGCTTCGTAAATGGTAAACTGCTTTTCATCCCCCCCATATCTTTTCAAGACAATGAATATCTTTTTTAATTCCCCAAAGCAGTAAAACTTAAAATAAAATCTTTTACAAACATTACTCTTTGTTACCTTCTCTCTCCTGCCCTCTTTTTTTCTGGAGCACCTGCATTTTAATAAAAGAAAAACTGTTAAAGGCATAATGTCTAACATAAAGGTATTACTCTCAAGTGCTGGAATTTCAGGCATGATGGGAATAGATACTTTGAGTGTTTTTAAGTTCCTGTACTCAATTCATTCATGCATAAGGCTAACTCTGCCATATTATTAGTCACAATAACACTGTCACTAAAATAAAATGGCAGAGACCGTTTTTAAAATTCCAAATGTAAATGTCCCACTATGTCCTAAGAGACAGCTGCTTTTAGTAACAGCAATGATATCTGTGAAACTTTACTACCTAAAGGAAAAAAGAAAAATCAATGGCTTGACATTTCCAATTTTTTCCAACAACCTACTGAAGCCAACAATGAGCAGATTAAGTGATTTCATTCCATTTTACATTTGTATCTTGAGGCAGTCTACAGCCAATTTTCTTCCCCCCTTTTGGGGAAAAATATCAATCTTAGAAATAGTGTGTTCTAGGCAGATAAAAGCATCAACATTCAGATCTTGGGAAAGATATACTAAGTTCCATGATGGCAGGAATGATGTCCACCTCTAGTGTCTACCATGGTTCTTGACAAAGAACACTCTCCACCAAGTTGTGACACTCAAAAATGTCTTCAGACATTGCCAAATATCCCCTGGATGGGGGGTTGCCTTCAGGTGAGAATGACTTTCTCTCTCACTCTCTCGGTCACACACACACACACACACACACACACAAACATTGCACATGTACACACATTCCCATACCTACACGAAGTCAGGATTGTTCTGAAACAACTACAAGGACTCCTTAAAAAAGGGCAGATGATTCAAATGACATATTACTAGCAACACATCCATTCAAAGGAAAGATTATTGGGGCTTCTGACTAGCTCTGCTGGTATGGCACGCTACTCTTGATCTCAGTGTCATAAGTTCAGCCACATGTTGAGCGTAGGGCTTACTTTAAAATAAATACATAAACAGCTTAAAAAATAAATGAGCACATAAAATTAGAAGAAAAGGAAAGATTACTTTAAGGAGTATTTACCTCAGTTTGCAGAAAAATGTCAAGTTATCTTGACAATATTAACTGCGTCCTGAAAACTAAAAAGACCCATACCGTGTAAAAAAAACAGCCCTTTTGAAATAAGGCATTAATTTTATGCATCCAGTTATTTATGTACTTGAACTTTAAGAAAAAATATCTATAATCATGGGGCGCCTGGGTGGCTCAGTGGGTTAAGCCTCTGCCTTCAGCCCAGGTCATGATCCCAGGGTCCTGGGATCGAGTCCCGCATCAGGCTCTCTGCTTGGCAGGGAGCCTGATTCCTCCTCTCTCTCTGCCTGCCTCTCTGCCTACTTCTGCCTACTTGTGATTTCTATTCGTCAAATAAATAAAAAACCTTAAAAAAAGAGAAAAATATCTATAATCAAATAGACACCAATATCTTAGTGATTTGACTAGATTATATTTAAATTTCTTCAAATTCAGATTTTTTTTTCCTAATTAATGACATTCTTGTTTTCTTCACCACGTAGAAGTTAATTCTCAGTGATCCATACTTGATTTTTCTGGTTCTGCCAATGACTTGTTGTATGATGTTGGGCAGAGAGTTTACACACATAGGACCTCAGTTCTTTCATCTGCAAAATAGAGATAATACTACTATATACTCCTAAATGTGTTGTCACACTGAAAGACTAACCACAAGTACCTAGAAGAATGATTGACATTCAAAGAATGCCTAGTGAATTTAACAATATTATTAACATCTACCAATTGTAACCACATTTTCATATCATATGACCCATTCTTCTCCTTCCTTGCTGCATATTATTCTTGGTGAATCCATTCCACTAACTTATACTAAGCAAAGTAAACTGCTTTCAAGATTAGCTTACATAAAATAAAACTGGATATATACAGTTGTCTCACTTTTTGATTTATACTTACATTCTTTTCTTTAATGTAAATAAAAAATTAAGAATTCATGAGCAAAGGGGCACCTGGCTGGCTCAGTGCATAGAGCATGTGACTCTTGATCTTTGGGTCATGAGTTCAAGTCCCATGTTGAGTGTAGAGATTACTTTAAAATTAAAAGCACTCTTGAGAAAAGAACACAATGGATGTCACAGATTCTCAGTTTCCTTCTCCCCAAGTTAAAAAGCAATTTTTAAATTCACTTTTTCAGGTACTATTTTTTTTTCCTGTGTGAATCAGAACAGTAATAAGAACAATAGAAAGTATAATTGACCCTTGAATAACATGGGTTTGAACTGCCAAAGTCCAATTATATGTGGATTTTTAAAAATAAACATAGTACAGTACTGTAAATGTATTTCCTCTTATGCTTTTCTTAATAACATTCTTTTTTAAAAAGATTTTATTTGACAGCAAGAGATAATGAGTGAGGGAACACAAGAAGGGGGAGTGGGAGAGGGAGAATCAGGCTTCCTGCAGAGCAAGGAGCCTGGTGTAGGGCTTGATCCCAGGACTCTGGTATGGTGACCCGGGTCGAAGGCAGACGCCCAATGGCTGAGCCACCCAGATGCCCCTCTTGATAACATTCTTTAGACTACTTTATTGTAAGAATATAACATATGACATATATAATATACAAAATATGTGTTAATTGATTTTCTATGTTATCAATAAGGCTTCTGGTCAATGGTAGGTAATTAGTAGTTAAGTTTTGGGGGAGTCAGGAGTTTTGACTGTGTAGGGGGTTGGCACCCCTAACCCTCACGTTGTTCAGAGGTCAACTAACTGTACTTACATGGCATTTATCCACTGCCAGGTACTTTCCAAAGCATAAAATTTAATCCTCAACCTTATAAAACAGGTATTTTATTATTAACATTTTATAGATGAGGAGGCCATAGCAAGAAAGATTACATGATCTGCTCAGGAATATTCAACTAGTAAGTGGTAGAGCTTGGGAAAGAGTCTAGAAGTCTGGGGTGCCTAGGTAGCTCAAGTGGTTAAATGTCCAACTCTTGATTTTGGCTCAGGTCATTATCTTGGGGTTGTGGGATTGAGTCCCATATCAGGCTCAGTGCTCCGTTTAGTGTCTGCTTGGGATTCTCTCTCTCCCTGTCTATCTACCCTCCTCCTGCTCATGTTTGTTCTCTTTCTTTCAAATAGATAAATAAATCCTTAAAAAAAAAGAGAGAGAGAGAGAATCCAGATAGTCTGTGCTCACAAGTTTATATGACTGTAAAGCAACAGCAGCAACAAACATAGACATAAAATAAATACTCTGTTCTCTGGGAATTTTCTTTATGTATCTTCTCAAAATAATGATTTCTCATTGTATTTGTGAAGCTGAATGACAACACCCCAATTCGATCACTTATTTGCAACTGAAATGGTTGAGTAAATTTTTGGTTGCATCAAAGTGAGCAAAATTAGTCTCAGTTCAGAAAAAAAGCAAATTGTATTATACTTCAAAATAAAGCTCTAGAGGGTGGGACAAAAGTAAGATGGCAAAATAGGAAGCCCAAGGCCTTTGTTCCCACAGAGACAGCAACTTAACAACAATATACAGATCAAATTGCCTTTGTCAGATCTCCAGAAAGCTAAGTTAAGAGGCTGCAGCACCTGGGCTAACACAAAGCCCAGAGAGCCGCACTGAAGTGTGTAGGAAAGTTTGTTGCATTTTGCCAGCCCTAGCTTCCTCCCTACCCACCGCATTCATCCCACAGCATGGTGCAATTGGGAGAAAATTCCCAATGTCTAGTTTTTCCTTCAGGAAGGAAAGAGAATATTGGAACATATGTCTGAAGATTTTATAGGGCTCCTTGAGGGAATATACTGTTTCACTTGACTAAGTGCTGATGCGAACTAGTGGCATATTTGCTTGACAGATTGGAAACCACTGAGAAGAAAGGCAAGCATCAAGATGTTGCAGCACTAGGGAGACTGCACTACCTCAGGAAAATAGCAGCAAGAGAAAGAGATTATAGACTCATGAAAAGAAATAGAAACAATATTTCTTTCTTTTCTTTTTTTTAAGATTTTATTTATTTGAGAGAGAGCATTAGAGAGAGAGAGTAAAGTGAGGGGAGGAGCAGAGGCAGGGGGAGGTGCAGATCCTCTGCTGAGCAGGAAGCCCAATGTTGGGCTTGATCCCAGGACCCTGAGATCATGACCTGAGCCAAAGGCAGATAGATGACCAACCGACTGAGCCACCCAGGTGCCCTGGAACAAGACTTCTTAACTGGACAATCACATGCACAAACTCAAAGAAGACATATCTCCAGAGAAATTTTGAGAGGTCCCAGAATCTCCAGCTGGGCTGGTTGGTCATGGTCTTCCCCTACGTGAAGGCAGTCTATAAAGACTGGAAGAGGTGACTGTTTTTTTCAAATGCCAAAATCTCAACAAAAGATCACAAGGTACACAAAAAAAATAGGGAAACATGGTCAAATCAAAAGACCAAAATAAATCTCCAGAAATTGATCCCAAATAATCAGAGATTAATACAATACCTGACAAAGAATTCAAGATAACCATTTTAAAGATGCTTAATAATGTAAAAGAGAACACAGATAACCAACAAAATCAGGAAAAGGATTCATAAACAAAAATGAGAATATCAATAAAGAGATAGAAAGTATAAGAAAGAACCCAAATATAAATTCTTAAACTGAAAAATACAATAACCAAATTGAAAAATTCACTAGAGAGGTTTAACAGAAGACTTCATAAAAGCAGAAGGAAGAATCTGTGAACTTGAAGATGTTGAAATCATTGAGTGAAAAGAGCAAAAAGAAAAAAAAAAAGGAAGAAAAGTAAAGATAGCCTAGGGGACTTATAGGGCACCAATAAGCTGACTAATATATGCATATTTGGAGACCTGGAAGGAGAAGAGAGAGAGAGAAAGGTCAGAAAAAGAAATTTTTTTCTTTGAGAAAAAGATTTTTTTCTCAAGAAGAAGAAGAAAAAAAAAAGATTTTTTTCTCAAGAAAAAAATAGCCAGAAATTTCTCAAATTTGAGGAAAAAATGAACATGCAAATTAAAGAAGCTCAAACAATTTCAGCTAAGAAAAACCCAAGGATACCTATGAGGCACATTATAATAAAACTGTCCAAAGTCCATAGTAAGAGGACCCTAGGTTTATCTCATCCCTTGAACACAACCTGATAACTATCAGATCATTTGGAATACTCAAGAAATCAACCTGAGGACTGACAGAACAAACTGCATAACTAGAAGAAGAGAGGAGGTCACATCAAGGAGGGTGGGAAGTGCAGAGATGTGATTTAGGGAAGAAACAGATTGCAGGTGTTGTGGAGGGTTGGGAGCCATAGTTGAGGAGAAAAGCAAGAGAGAGTGGAGCATATTGGGATACACACAAGGAGACTACATCCCTAAAGTTATTGACTGGGAAAACAAGAGGGGATGATTTTTGTGAGTTTCTGCAACTTGCAGGGCTCAAAAACTTTAGTTTTAAAAGTTAGTGGGCTTGGCTGGTATAGAGCACTGAGGTCACTGCCCTATTCCTGGAGAGAAGGTAAGCAGACAACCCAGGGGACAGACAGCACGATCTGAGGAATGCCTGTGGCACATGAGTGGGATATTGTTCTTTCTTCTTGGAACATATCTGTGAGATGTGGCATTCACAGAGATACATCTCTGGAGACAAAAGAGCTGGTGGTGCCATTAATTTCCCTCCTGCAATCTCAGCATAGATGCAGAGCAGTAAACATAGAGACCCCTCTCCAGGGACAAAGGAGTTGGCTGGCACCATTTCCCTCCCCTGCCTCTCTCAACATGAATGTGGAAACACCTTCAGTAAACAGCACAGCACTGACACACGCTGCCTAATCTGCTTACACTGGGTCCCTCTCCCTTGTGCTCTACTGGCACTGCTGGTCAAGTGTACCTCAGTCTCAGTGCAGCAAGCCCCTTTCCCAGAAGACTAGCAGAAATCCACTGACCACACAATGTCTCCCGACTGGAAAGTTTGGCAAGAATTTGTTTCAAGTGGAAGTAGCATCAGGTCTCATTTAACAAGCAGACCAGAGGAAACCTAGTTAAAACTTACCACATTGTGGCTAAGAACCAAATACTGCTCACTGCAGGCAAGGAGTGTCTCTGCAGCTGACTGACCTGAGGGATAGAGCAGTAAAAACACAATAGCACAGTGCACAAAGTACACACCAGAGAAACTCCTGGAAGTGCCAGGCCCTGGACACTATATGACCTCTTCTTCATAAAGTCATTACTTCCAGGAGGAGGAAATGTAATGGACTCTTGTAACACAAAGGTGAAGACAGAGACTTTAGACAAAATGCCAAGACAAAGAAATTCTTCCCAAAGGAAAGAACAAGAGAAGGTCATGTCCAGAGATCTAATCAAAACAGATATAAGGAATATGCCTGATGGAGAATTTAAAGCAACAATCATAAGGATACTTGCTGGGCTTGAGAAAAGAATGGAAGACTTCAGGAGGCCCTTACCACAGAGATAAAAGAGATAAAAACAATTAGTCCAAAATGAAAAATACAATAACTGAGATTCAAAAAAGACTGGATGTGTGCTCACTTTGGCAGCACATAGACAAAAAAGACTGGATGCAATGAGCACCAGGATGGAAAAAGCAGAGGAACAAATACATGATATAGAAGATAGAAGAATGGAAAATAATGAAGCTCAACAAAAGAAAGAAGAATTGTGGAACACAAAAATAGACTTAGGGAACTCAGTAACCCCATCAAACACAGTAATATTCATATGATAAGAGACCCAGAAGAAGAAGAAGAGAGAAAAAAGGGCAGTAAATTTATTTGAGGAAATCATAGCTGAAAACTTCCTTAATCTGGGGAAAGAAACAGGCATCTAGATCAAGGAGGCACAGAGAACTCCCACCAAAATCAACAAAAGCAGGTCAAGACATATTGTAATTAAATTTGCAAAATACAGTAATAAAGAAAAATCCTAAAAGAAGCAGGACAAAGGAAGTCCATAACTTACAAGGGAAGACCCATAAGGCTACCTGTAGATCTCTCCACAGAAACTTGGGCAAGCCAGAAGAGAGTGTCATGATATACTCAAAGTGCTATATGGGAAAATCTATAGTCCACAATTCTCTATCCAGCAAGGCTATCATTCAGAATAGGAGAGATAAAGAGTTTCTCAGACAAACAAAAACTAAAGGAGTTCATGACCACTAAACCAGACCTGCAAGAAATATTAAAGGAGACACTTTCAGTGGAAAAGAAAGACCAAAAGTGACAAAGACGAGAAAGGAACAGAGAAAATCTCCAGGAACAACAATAAAACAGGTAAGAAAATGGCACTAAATACATATATATCAATAATTACTCTGAATGTAAATGGACTAAACACTCTAATCAAAAGATATAGGGTGTCAGAATGGATAAAAAAAACCCCAAGACCCATCTTGTTTTTTAAAATGAAACTCATTTTAGACCCAGAAAGTGTGGGGATGGAGAAACATTTATCATGCAAATGGAAGTCAAAAGAAGGCCAGAGTTGCAATCCTTATATCCAACAAACTAGATTTTAAAGCAAAGACTGTAACAAGAGACAAGAAGGGCACTGTATATAACAAATGGGACTATCCAATAAGAAGCTCTAACAATTGTAAATATTTATGCCCCCAAGATGGGAGCACCCAAATATAAACAATTCATAACAAACATAAAGGAATTAATTGATAATAATACAATAATAGTAAGGGATTTTAACATGCAACTTATTTTAATGGACAGATCATCTAAGCAGAAAATCAACAAGGAAACAATGATTTTGCATGACACACTGAACCAGATGAACTTAACAGATATATTCAGAACATTCCATGCTAAAGCAGTTCATACACATTCTTTTTAAGTCCACATGGGCTATTCTCCAGAACAGATTACATACTAGGTCACAAATCAGGCCTCAACAAGTACAAAAAGACTAAGATCATACCATGGGTATTTTCTGACCACAATGCTATGGAACTTGAAGTCAACCACAAGAAAAAATTTGGAAAGACCACAAATACATAGAGATTAAATAATGTACTACTAAACAATGAATGGGTCAACCAGGAAATCAAAGAATAAATTTTTAAAAATATATGGAAACAAATGAAAATGAAATCAAAATGGTATAAAACCTTCGGGATGCAACAAAAGTGGTCCTAAAAGGGAGTATATAACAATCCAAGCCTACTTCAAGTAGCAAGAAAAATCTCAAATAAACAACCTAACCTTATACCTAAAGGAGTTAGAAAAAGAACAACAAACAAAGCCTCAAGCCAGCAGAAGAAGAGAAATAATAAAGATTAAAGCAGAAATAAATGCTATAGAAACAACAACAACAATAGCAGCAACAAACCCAGTAGAACAGATCAATAAAATCAGAAGCTAGTTCTTTGAAAAAAATAATGATATTGGTAAGCCCATGACCAGATTTATCAAAAAGAAAAGAGAAAAGACCCAAATAAATAAAACCACAAATAAGAGAGGAGAAATAACAACCAACACCACAGAAATACAAATGATTGTAAGAGAATATTATGAAAAAGGATATACCCATAAATTGGACAACCTAGAAGAAATGGATAAATTCTTAGAAACATATAAACTAACAAAATTGAAAGAGGAAGAAATAGAAAACTTAAACAGATTGATCACCAGCAAAGAAATTGAATTAATAATCAAAAATCTCCCAATAAAACAAGAATTCAAGGCCAGATGGCTTCATAGGGGAATTCTGCCACACATTTCAAGAAGAGTTAATACCTATTCTTCTCAAACTATTCCAAAAAATAGAAGAGGAAGGAAAACTTCCATATTCATTTTATGAGCCAGCCTTACCTTGATACCAAAACCAGATAAAAACTCCACTAAAAAAGAGAACTGCAGGCCAATATCCCTGATGAACATGGAAACAAAAATTCTCAATAAAATACTAGAAAATTGAATTCAACAGTACATTAAAAGAATCATTCATCACAATCAAGTGGGATTCATTCCTGGACTGCAAGGGTGGTTCAATATTCTCAAGTCAATCCACCTATAACACCACATTAATAAAAGAAGGACAAGAAACACATGATCCTTTCAATAGTTGCAGAAAAAGCATTTGACAAATTTGACATTATCATATTCATGATAAAATCCCTCAACAAAGTAGGGTTAGAGGGAACATACCTCAACATAATAAAGGCTATATATGAAAAACGCACACCTAACATCATCCTTAATGGGGAAAAACTGAGAGCCTTTCCTCTACAGTCAGGAACAGGACAGGAACTACCACTCACAACACTGTTATTTAAGATAGTACTGGAAGTCCTAGCCACAGCAGTCAGAAAAGACAAAGAAATAAAATGCATCCAAACTGGTAAGAAAGAAGTCAAACTTTTACTTTTGCAGATGACATGATACTCTATGTAGAAAACCCAAAAGACTCCACCAAAAAATTACTAGAACAGACACATGAAAACAGTAAAGTCACAGGATAAAAAATTAATGTATAGATATCTGTTGCAGCCCTGTACACCAAAAATGAAGGAGCAGAGAGAAATCAAGGAATTGATCCCACTTATGAATGCACCAAAAACTGTAAGATACCTAGGAATAAACCCAACCAAAGAGGTAAAAGATCTGTATTCTGAGAACTATAAAACTTTGATGAAAGAAATTGAAGATGACACAAAGAAATGGAAAAACATTCCATGCTCATGGATTGGAATAATAAATATTTTTAAGGGGTGCCTGGGTGGCTCAGTGGGTTAAGCCTCTGCCTTCAGCTCAGGTCATGATCCCAGAGTCCTGGGATCGAGCCCCCGCATCGGGCTCCCTGCTCGGCGGGGAGCCTGCTTCCTCTCTCTCTCTGCCTGCCTCTCTGCCTACTGTGATCTTTCTCTGTCAAATAAATAAATAAAATCTTTAAAAAAAAATTTTTTTAATATGTCTATACTACCCAAAACAATCTACACATTTAATGCAATCCTTATCAAGAGGCCAACAGTATTTTTCACAGAGCTAGAACAAAAAATCCTAGAATTTGTATTTAACCACAAAAGACCCCAATAACAAAAGCAATCTTGAAAAAGAAAAACAAAGCTGGAGACATCACAATTCTGGGCTTCAAGTTATATTACAAAGCTGTAGTGATCATGAAAGTGTGGCACTGGCACATAAATAGACACATAACTCAATAGAACAGAATAGAAAACCCAGAAATGGAACCAAAACTTTATGGTCAACTAATCAACGAAATAGGAAAGAATATCCCATGGGAAAAAGACAGTCTCTTCAATAAGAGGTATGGATAAAACTGGATAGCAACATGCAAAAGAATGAAACTGGACCACTTTCTTACAACATACACAAAAATAAAATAAAAATGGATGAAACACCTAAATGTGAGACTTGAAACCATTGAAATCTGAGAGAAGAAAACATCAGTAACCTCTTTGACATCAACCAGAGCAACTTCTTATTAGATATGTCTCCTGAGGCAAGGGAGACAAAAGCAAAGCAAAACAAAAAAACCCAAAAAACTATTGGGACTTCATCAAAATAAAAAGCTTCTCTACAGAAAGGAAAGAATCAACAAAACTAAAAGGTATCCTACAGAATGGGAGAAGATATTTGCAAATGACTTATTTGATAAAGGGTTAGTTTCCAAAATATATAAAGAACTTATGAAGCTCAACACCCAAAAATCAAATAGTGCAATTAAAAAATGGGCAGAAGACATGAACAGACATACAGATGGCCAATGGACACATGAAAAGATGCTCAAAATCAGTCATCCTCAGGGAAACACAAATCAAAACTACAATGAGATATCACTCACATCTGTCAGAATGGCTGAAAGTAACAACTCAGGAAACAACAGATGTTGGTGAGGATGCAGAGAAAGGGAAGAACTCTTACACTGTTGGTGGGAATGCAAACAGGAGCAGCCACTGTGGGAAACAGTATGGAGGTTCTTCAAAAAGTTAAAAATAGAACTATTCTACAACTCAACAATTGCACTATTGGGTATTTACCTAAAGGATAAAGAAAAATACTGCCTTAAAGGGATACAAGCAGCCCAATGTTTATAGTAGCATAATCAATTATAACCAAATTATGTAAAGAGCCCCAAAGTCTATCAACTGATGAATTTTTTTTCACTATGAAAATGCTTTAATGGTGGCATCTGTACCTCATGTGACATTAAGACAGGAAGGAGTACAAGTGCACACAGAGAACAAGTTGCAATTGAATAAAGAGTTCACACAGCTTTCTCCTCAAATTTGCCCTCATCCTTAGCTGCAGTGTCCTGGTACTGTTGGTACTTGGACACCAGGATGTTCATGTTGCTCTCCGCCTTGGTGAACTCCATCTCATCCTTGCCCTCACCCGTGTACCATGTACGAGGAAGGCCTTGCGCTAGAACATGGCAGTGAACTGTTCCGAGATGCACTTGAACAGCTCCTGGACGGCTATGCTGTTGTCTTTGAAGATGGCAGACATTTTTAGTTGCCGGGGCGGGATGTCACATAAAGAGAATTAAGCCATTAAAAAGAATGAAATCTTGTCATTTGCAACAACATGGATGGAGCTAGAAAGTATTAAGCTAAGCCACATAAGTCAGTCAGAGAAACACAAATACCATACAATTTCATTCATATGTGGAATTTAAGAAGCAAAACAAAGGAACAAAGAAGGGGGAAAAAGAAAGGAAACCAAGAAACAGACTATTAAGTATAGAGAACAAAATGATGGTTGCAAGAGGGCAGGGAGGCAGGGGGATGAGTTAAATAGGTGATGGGGATTAAGGAGTGCACTCGTGATGAGCACCAGGTGGTGTAAGGAAGTGCTGAGTCACTATATTATATAACTGACACAGTATTACACTGTGTGTTAACTAACTGGAATTTAATAAAAACTTGTAAGAAAAAAAAAAAGTAAGAATCACTGATTTTCTTCTGTTAGTTTCCTCCATGGTGTTAGCAGTATTATTATTAAAATAAAAAAAAGAAACTGCCAAAGATCACAAAAAGAAAATCCCAAAATTACCAAGAGAAAAATGATTTGTCACAGGTAAGGGAGCTTCTTTAAGATTACCAACGGAGAGTCACCTGCGGGGCTCAGTCGGTTAGGCATCTGACTCTTGACTTCAGCTCAGGTCATTATGTCAAGGTCGTGAGATTCTGCCCTGCGTTGGGCTCTGCACTCAGCAGGGAGTCTGACTGAGATTCTCTCCCTCTCTCCCTCCCTATGATTCCCACCCCCCGGCTCTCTTTCTCAAACAAATAAATAAATCTTTAAAAAAAAAGACTGAGATTGTTGAAGTGGGTCAAAAAGCAAGACCCAGCTATATGTTGTCTACAAGAAACCCACTTTAAATATAAAGACACATATAGATTAAAAGGAAAGGGATAACCATATGATTGAAATCATATGTGGAATTTAAGAAACAACACAGATGACCACAGGAGGAAAAAAAAAAGAGAGGTAAACCATAAAACAGACTCTTAACCGAACAAACTGAGGGCTGCTGGAGAGGAGGTAGGCAGGTGGATGGGCTAAATCGGGGATGATTATTAAGGAGAGCATTTGTTGTGATGAGCACTGGGTATTATATGTAAGTGAGAATCACTAAATTCTACTCCTGAAACTAATATTATACTATATGTTAACTAACTAGGATCTAAATAAAAACTTGAAACAAAAAAAAACAAAAGAGGAAAAGTATGGAGAAAAATATACTATGCTAACACTAATCAAAAGATAGTAGGAGTAACAACATTGATTTCAGACAGTAGACTTCAGAGCAAGGTAAGTTATCAGGCATAAAGAAGACCACTACATAATGATAAAGAGATCCGTACTTAAAGAAGACATACATAAATATCCTTAACCTGTACATGCCTACCAACAAAGTATCAAAATAAGCGAGGCAAAAACTGATAGAAGCACAAAGAGAAACAGATAAATCCACTATTATTGTTGGAGAGTCTAGCACGCCTCTATCAGAAGTGAACAGATTTATTTCTCACAGTTCAGGAAGATGTGAAGTCCAACATCAAGGTGCCAACAGATTTGATTCTTGGTAAGAGCCCTTTTCTTGGCTTGCAGATGGCAGCTTTCCCAGCTGCCTTCTGGCTGTATACTCATAAGCAAAAAAGAGAAAGGTCTGATTTTCTGTTTCTTCTTATAGGGCACCAATCTCTTCATGAGGCTCCAAACTCATGATGTCATCTAAACCTAATTACCTCCCAAAGACCCCACCTCCTAATGTCTCTACATTGGCAATTAGAACTTTAACATATGAATTTCGGTGGGATAATTCAATCCATAACAGATACCAAAAGGAGAACTAAATAAATGGGAAGATATTCCACATCCTTGGATAGGAAACCTCAACATTGTCAGGCTGTTCTTCCCAACTTGATCCAAAGATTCAGTGCAACCAAAGTCCCAGAAAATTATTCTGTGACTATTGACAAAGTAATTCTGAAGTTTATGTGGAGAAGCAAACAAACAAACAAACAAAAAACAAAAAAACCCCAACCAAAATAGCTAACTCAATACTGAGAGAGAAGAACAAAGGACTGACACTTCAAGACTTACTAAAAAGCTGTAGTAATCCAGATGGTATAGATTTGGGGAAAGAATAGACAAATAGATCCGTGAAACAGAATGGAGAGTCCAGAGGTGGACTCACATCAATATAGTTAACTAATCTTTGACTAAGGGGCAAAGGTAATACAATGGACAAAAACAGTCTTTTTCAACAATTGGAGCTGGAACAACTGGATATCTGCATGCAAATAAAAGAATCTAGACAGGCCTTACACCCTTCATAAGAACTATGATCCAATGGATCATAGAACTAAATGTAAAACCCAGAACTATCAAACCCCTGGAAGATAACAGAAAATCTAGATGATTTTCTTTGTGACTTTTCAAATGCAACAGCAAAAACACTATCTGTGAAAGAAACAACTGACTTCACTCAAATTAAAAACTTCTGCACTTTGTAACATAACACCAAGAGAAAAAGAAAATGAGGGACAGATTGGGAAAAAAATATTCGCAAAAGGCATATCAGATCAAGTACTATTATCCAAAATATACAAAGAACTCTTAAAAACTCAATAATAGGAAACAAACAAAAAAAAACTTGATTTAAAAAATAGGCTAAAGACCTGAATAGACACCTATCAAAGAAGATAAACAGATGTCAGGTAAGAATATGAAAAGATGTTCAACATTATACCTCATTAGGGAATTACAAATTAAAACAACAGTACGGGATGCTTCGGTGGCTCAGTCAATTAAGTGTTTGACTCTTGATTTCAGCTCAGGTCATGATCTCAGGGTCATGAGATCAAGCCCAGCATGCGGGTCCACACTGGGCATGGCGCCTGCTTAAGATTCTCTTTCCTTCTCCCTCTGCCCCTCTCCCCCTCTAAAAGACAAATTAAAAAAAAAAATCCAAAACCCAATGAGACACCACTACATTTCTGTTAGAATGGCCACTCCCCCCTCCCCAAAAAACCTGACACCACCCTATGCTGACAAAGATGTGGAGAAACAGGGGCTCTCATTTATTGCTGATGGGAATGCAAAGTGGAGCAGCCACTTTGGAAGACAGTTTGGGAGTTTCCTACAAAACTACATATACTCTTACCATATGACACAGCAGTCATGCTCTTTGGTATTGAAATTGTATGTCCACACAAAAACCTGCACGCAGGTATTTATAGCAACTTTATTTATAATTGCCAAAACTTAAAAGCAACCAAGATTGTCCTTCAGTACGTGAAAAGATAAGCTACCTGTGGTATATCCAGACAATGGACTATTACTCAATGCTGAAAAGAAATGAGCTCTCAAGCCTTTATAAGATATGGAAGAAACTTAAGTGCATAATACTAAATGTAAGAAGCCAGTTTAAAAGACTACAAACTATATGATTCCATGTATATGACATTCTGGAAAAGGCCAAAGTATGGAGTCAGTGAAAAGATTGGTGGTAGATGAGAGCTGGTAGGGAGGGGTGTGGAGATAGTTGGGATGAAGAGAGAGAGAATAGAGGATTTCAAGTCAGTGAAATATTCCTGATGACACTAAATTGGTATCATTATACACTTGTCAAAACTCAGAATGTGCAAAACCAATAATGAGCCCTAATGTAAACTATGGACTTTGGATGATAAAATATCAGTGTAGGTCTACCAGTCATAAAGAATGTATCATGGTGGTGTAGGAAGTCAATAGCAGGGGCACTTAGCCTGTGTGGGGACAGGAGTATTTGGGGATGCTCTGTACTTTCCACTCAATTTTGCTCTGAACCTAAAAATGCTCTAAAAGTTAAAGTTTTTAAAAAATAAAAGCATAGCCTAAAAAAATTCATAAAAATCTAACCCCCTTCCAAACAAATAAAAAAGAACAAAAATGACAAAGCATGTGACTGCAAAAAAAATCAATGCAACACAAAGTCAGGCAATAAAAGAGGGATAGCTTCAGACATAGAACAATTGACAAAATGGCAATATTAAGTCTTTGTCTATCAGTAACTATTTAAATGTGAAAGTATTGAATCCCAATCAAATGACATATATTGGCTAAATGGATAAAAAAAATTACACGAGAGACTCACTTTAGATCTAAGGATACATAGGATGAAAGTGAAAGAATGGAAAAAAGATATTCCATGCAAATAGTAACCAAAAGACAGCAGGGGTAGCGTGGTTACATTAGACAAAATACAATTTAAGTAAAAATTCACAAGAGACAAAGCACATTATATAGTGATAAAAGGGTCAATTCACCAGGAGGATATAACAAATTTTTTAAAGATTTTATTTATTGGGGTGCCTGGGTGGCTCAGTCAGCTAAGCATCTGCCTTCAGCTCAGGTCATGATCCAGGGGTCCTGGAATTGAGCCCCACATCGGGCTTCCTGCTAGATGGGAAGCCTGCCTCTCTCTCCCTCTTCCTCTGCGGGCTGCTCCCCCTGCTCATGCTCTTTCTTTCTGTAATAAATATTATTTGTTAGAGAGGAGGAGGAGCTCTTAAATATAAGAAGCAAACAGTGACAGAATTAGAAGGAGTAATAGACAGCAACATAAAAATAGTAGGATTTTTCAATACCTAATTTTTAATAATGGATGCAAAAACCAGGCAGAAGAGAAATAACAAAACAGAGGACTTGAATGACACTATAAACCAAGTGTGAAGAACACATATATATTGGATATACACAACCCATCCAATAACAACAGAATACATCTTCTCAAGTATACATGGAATATTCTCCAGAACAGACCACATGTTAGGACACAAAAGAAGTCTTAAAAAATTTAAGAATTCTGAAGTTGCACAAAGTATGTTTTCTGCATACAAGAGAATAAAACTAGAAATCAAGAGCCCAAAGAAAATGGGAAAATTTACAAAGATTTGGGAATTTAACAATACAGTATTTTTTTTTTCTTTAAGAGCAAGAGTGAGGGAGCATGTGAGCAAGGGGTAGAGGCAGAGGGAGAGGAAGAGAGAGAATCTTAAGCAGGCTCCACACCCAGCATGGGGCCTGATGCGGGGCTCGGATCTCACATTACCCTGAGATCATGACCTGAGCCGAAATCAAGAGTCTGATAATTAACCTACTCAGCTACCCAGGCTCCCAACAACACACCCTTAAACAACCAATGGGTCAAAGAAGAAATCACAAGGAATATTAGAAAATATATAACAGATCTAAAAATATGTTTACTGTTTTCTATTAGGGGCTGCAATTTACATCTTTCAGTTATCACAATCTACTGCCAAATAGAATTTCATATAAGTTAAAGACTCTTACAATTTACCTACATTTTTTCTTCTTAGTCTTTCCACTATTGCAGTTATTCATTGTATATGCAAATATGTATTAAACCCTCAAAATTATTAGCACTATGTTTTCTTTAAAGAGTAGAAAGTAGTTATTCCCATATTTACCATAACCTGTACTCTTCATTCCTTTGACATCCAGATGATTTCCATCTGGTTTCACTTCCCTCTGCCTGAATGACTTTCACCTACCTTGAGGTGTTGGTCAAAGGTCTGATGAATTCTTTCAGCATTTATATGCCTCCAAATGTCTTTATTTTACCTTAATTGTGAAAGATATTTTTACCAATTAAAGTATTCTAGGTTGGCTGTTTTTTAATTTCATTACCTTAAGGATATCACTTTACTCTTTTCTGGTTTGCATTATTTTCAGTGAGATGCTTGTGTACTAAATGTCATTTCTCTGTGCTTTTAAGATTTTTTTTCTCTTTATTAACAGTTTTAAGCAATTTGGTTATAAAATCTATATTATAAATTGTATCATTTTTCTTGTTCTTAGGGTTCATTGAGCTACATGGATCTTGTGGGTATATAGTTTTCATCAAATATGGAAAATTTTTGGTCGTTATTGTTTAAGTAGACTTTCTACTTCCACTCACCCATTCCACATTCTCTCCCTTTGGAACTCTAATCACACATATATCAAGGTTGCTTGATGTTGTCGCATAGCTCACTGAACTATGTTCATTTTCACATCCAATCTTCCTTCTCTTTGTTTTTCATTTTGGATAGGTTTTATTGCTTTGTCTTCAAATTCACTGTTTCTTCTCTGGTGTCTGATCTGCTGTTAATTCTCCCCCCCACTTTTTTTTCCACATGAAGAAGTTTATGTGGGTTATATCTTCTATATAGTTTTTTTTGCCATGCTTCTTTAACACATGGAGAATATTTATAATAACTGTGTTGTTAAAAATATTTTTAAAAAATGGGGCCTGAATTCATGACCCTGAGATCAAGACCTGAGCTGAGATCAAGACTTAACCGACTGAGATACCCAGGTGCCCCTATAATAACTGTCTTAATGACTTTGTCTCCCAATTCTATCATATGTTCCATAGGTGGGTCTGCTTCTATTGATTGATTTTTTTCTCTCACTATAGGTTGTATTTCCCTGTTTCTTTTTATGCTTTGATTTTGTTTAGATGCCAGACTTTGTGAATTTTACATTGTTAGGTATTGGATTTTTTTTTTAAATGCCTATAAATATCTTTTGAACTTTGCCCTTGGATGCAATCAAGTCACTTGGAAACTGATCTTGTCAAGGCTTACTTTTATACTTTAGGACGTAGAACAAAAATTAGCTTTACTCTAAAGCTGATTTGACCCTTTACCTGAATTAATGTCTAATAATGTCTATTTAATGTCTAATAATTACAAGGTTTTCATTCTGGCTGGTGGGAACAATAACCATTCCCAACCCTGTTTGATCTCTGAGGATCATTCTGCCTCCTCCCTTCTGGTGGTCCTTTCTCTAGCCTCAAGTAGTTTCCTTACAGGTATATACTGATCAAAACTCAACTGGAAACCTGAGGGGAACACCCTGTAGCTCCCATAGCTCTCTTTCTATACAGCTCCTTCCTGTACAGTACTCAACCCCTCTCTCCCCAAATTCTAACCACCTTCACCTCAATTCTGTAATTTCCAACTATTTCCTCAATTTAGGCTCTGCTTGGGTTCCCCCATCTTTGAGCTATAGTCTGGAAACTGTAGACAGTAAACTGGGACAATGGTAGTGCTCACCTCAATTGTTTTCCTTCCCAGGGGGAAGCTTTCTGTTATCCAATGTCAGTGAACGGATGTTTCATAGGCTTTGTCCAATTTCTTATTTAAGATGGGAAGGTAAATCCAATTTCTGTTCCATTACAGCTGGAAGAAATAACCACTTGATGGTTTTGGTTTTATTAAATGACTTTACTCATGGTCTGAGATCTAGTGATAAGAGAAATAAGCCTAATAATGAGAGTAAAACACTCAGTCAAATATCCATTGTGTATCAGTGACATTTAGTATTAGGTGCTGACGAAGAAGCACTCCCTGGGTGCCTGGGTGACTCAGTGGGTTAAAGCCTCTGCCTTCGGCTCAGATCATGATTCCAGGGTCCTGGGATCGAACCCCGCATCGGGCTCTCTGCTCAGTGGGGAGCCTGCTTCCCCCTCTCTCTCTGCCTAGTGATCACCGTCTGTCCAATAAATAAATAAAATCTTGAAAGAAAAAAAAAAAGAAGCACCCTCCCCTTTAAGGTTTTTTTAAAAGACTGTTCTCCTCAGTTTGGGGTGTTTTCTCTCCCAATTTTTGATTTTAAAAAATGTGAAGGCTTTGGAGAATATGAAAAAATTGAACAATGAAAATCCGTAGCCTTTCATCTAGATTGACAAATTAGTATTTTACTACATATGCTTTATCTCCATATATTTTTAATTGATTGAAAGTCAATTTCACACTGAAATATTTATCCTTCATCTTCCAACGAAAGGATATTCTCTTACATAACCACAATAGCATTATTCTACCTAAGAAATTTAAAACTGATACAAGAATATTAGCTATTACATAGCCCACATTCAAATTTCTTTAATTATCCTTTTCTCTTTCCAGAATCACAATCCAATTGACAATTATTGCATTTGGTTACTGTGTGTTATTAATCTCTTTTTCTCTGAAACAAACCCCCTGCTATTTGTTGTTATTTATAATGTTGACATTTTTGAGGAGCTCAGGCCTGCTATCTTATTCAATTTAGATCTTTAAAAATTGTGATAGTGTTAGTAAATTTTATGACAATTTGGGAAAGAGAAACTCCTCATTATTTTAGAATTATATTCATCCTGTCACTTTGAAGACTATGCTAAATTTTGAATATGAATAAATCTCATTTTAAGCACTAATATCCTTGAAAATTGCTCAATGACTCAAGTGTGCTATTACAGAAATTAGAAGTAGAAAACATCTAATACTGCATTCCTCCCTGGCAAAGGCAAAGGCAATTGAGACATTTTAGCTTCATCTTGTCATTTTTGTTTTATAGTACTAGGGTTAAAAATGTGGCCCAACTTTTTCACAAGCACTGTTCTTGTGTGATTGTTATAGAAAGTCAGATCTTTTGTCTACTCAGCCGCAGAACATATTGTATACTCCCCCAAAATGAAATGGAAGAGGAAAATGCTTGCTTTTTCAGAACCCCAGAATATGCATGAGAGAAACAAATGCATATTTTCCCCTGATGAAAACTTCCGGATATTTCAAAACTACTATCTGGTAGTCCACCCTGTTTTTCCACCAGATGGCAATAATCCATAATGGCTGAGCAGGCCGAATGGAATGTACACAAGGGCGTGAGCATTAGAGGCTATGAGCTTGCAATGTGGTAATGTAGGAAAAATGATGAGTCCCGGGAGAAGACGATAAATAATGGGTTGCTAAATCTGGCATCATAGCCATCACAGCCATCATAAAAAGAATCACATCGCTCATCTTTATCGGTATAAAATTTAAGAATACAACAAGCTGTACCATTGTTACTTTTCTGTTTGTTTTCAGAATCACATAGGAAGGCAAGCTAATAGAGTGGAGAAGCTGTTGATTTTCAAGTAGGGTTTGTCAAATTCAGCACCAAAAAGACACCGTATATTCCTAACTGAAGGCACAAATTTAGGGGTGCCTGGCTGGCTCAGTCAGTAGAGCGTGAGACCCTTGATCTTGGGTTGGTGAGTTTGAGCCTCACATTGGGTATAGAGTCTACTTAAAAAATAAATTAAACAGGGGCGCCTGGGTGGCTCAGTGGGTTAAAGCCTCTGCCTTCGGCTTGGGTCATGATCTCAGAGTCCGGGGATCGAGCCCCGCATCGGGCTCTCTGCTCAAGCAGGAAGCCTGCTTCCTCCTCTCTCTCTCTGCCTGCTTGTGATCTCTGTCAAATAAATAAATAAAAATCTTTTAAAAAATTAAAAAAAATAAATTAAACATTACCTTCATTAAAAAAAAAAAGTCACAAATTCAGAGTATTTTCAGAAGAGGATAGAGGACAGGAATCTTTAGGAACTGCTCTTGAAACCTGGAGGCCATTTCTCTTCCCTGCCACCATGACTTGAAGAGGAATCTTGCTGACATTTCTTTTTTTCTTTTCTTTTCTTTTCTTTTTTTTTTTTTAGGATTTTATTTACTTACGTAACAGAGAGAGAGAGACACAGTGAGAGAGGGAACACAGGCAGGAGGAGCGGTAGAGGGAGAAGCAGTCTTCCCGCTGAGCAGGGAGCCCATGCGGGGCTCCATGAGGAGCTCGATCCCAGGACCGTGGGATCATGACCTGAGCCAAAGGCAGATGCTTAACAACTGAGCCACTCAGGCACCCCTCTTTTTTTTTTAAACATTTCAGTCTGCCTGCCTGCCTGCCTTCCTTCCTTTCTTCCAAGATTTTATTTATCCATTTGGCAGAGGGAGAGAGAGAAAGCACAAGCAGGGGGAGTGGCAGAGGGAGAAGGCATAGCATGATGCGAGGCTGGATCCCAGAACCCCGAGATCACGATCTGAGCCCAAGGCAGACGCTTAGCTGACTGAGCCACCCAGGCAACCAGTTGCTGATATTTCTTCACCAGTCTTTCAAACTCTGTTTAATTGAGCATACCTACTTGTTTTTGATTTTAGGTGGAAGCATGCAAATCCAACGCTTTGCTACACTATCTTATGCATATAATTCCCAGAGTGCTATAGTGTAAAATTCCTGTACAGTTCTATACCTTGGCAGGTTACATGGGAAAGGATTTTTCTCTCACTGGGTATGTGTCATTTTCTCCTCCTCTGGGTTCTTTTTTCTAAGTACTGAATATTCCTGTGATAAAAGCCAGGCTGTTCTTTCTGAAGACTAAATAGTACTATCCTTTATCATTGTTTTTACCATTTTCCTTTCTTTTGTTTTGAAAAATAACAATACAGTCACCCAAATTTTAAAAAGAAGCTCTAGCTTATGAGATAAAGGTTACAATTTTAAATAGAGTTCAAAAGAAACTGGAAAGAATCAAAAAGAAGTTGTTTATTAGAGCACAATGATACAAAACTTTCAGGAAACAGCTAGGAACATTTTTTTCTTTTGTTTTGTTAAACAGAACAATTATCTATTTAATGTAGGTAAAGTATAAAGGGGAAAAAAAAGACAACAGTGAGAAGAGATATAATCTAGGGAATTCTGTTTTTCCTTTAGACAATGTTTTTATAAAGGGAGCTGTAATAAAGCTTTTATCTTTTTTAAAATATGTTTTTGTCTTCATTATAAGTGATCAATAGAAAAAATTGAAATCCTGAAATTCTAAAAAAAATAAATAAATAAATAAAAGAAGAAGAAAGGATAGAAATCCTGAAATTCTGGTAACAGAAAAGTGTTACCAATCTGAAGACAACTGCTATTAACATTTTAGCATATTTTCTCCCACAGTTTTTTTCTAGAAATAAGTTTCCTTTTATCTTTTGAAAACCTTTGTTTTCTTGATTATTTCATGCTTTTTACGACCTGATTTCTTACATTTCATGATAACATATGTATTTTCCTATGTGATTAGAAACAATAAAATAATTTCAATTGCTTCATAATGTTTTGGTAAGGATTGAGCTTACCAGATTACCAGATAAAGCTGTGCTTTAATTAACCTATTGTTGGACATTGATTTTGTTTCTCCTTTTTTGTTCAACAAATGGCACAGTGATGAACACATTGGTGTATTCAAAATACTGTCCACATTTATTTAGACTTTCTTAAAATGGATTCCCAAGCTTGGAATCACTAATTCAAAAAGCATAAAATATTTTAATGCTTTAATTTTGAGTTCTATCACTGCCAATTTTCTTTTTAATGGAGCCAAATCGGTTGACACTGCTAATAACAATGTGCAGAATGTAGCTTTCACACTGATGCCATTGCTGGGTATTCTGATAAAAAACAAGCAACCGAACAGTTTGCTAAATGGCCTCTTACTGGTGCTTTCCTTTGCATGTCTTTGAATACTAGTGAGATGGAACCTATTCCCACTGTTTGTTAAACAGTTGAATTTCCTCTTTTATGAGTTGTTTACTTATGCCCTTTGTCTGTCCATCTCTCGGGGTCTTTGTAATCCCCATTTAAAGAGAACTACCAAGCCCCATCCAGAGAAAGGCCTTCTGTATGCAATGCCGTGGAATTCTTCCCCTTTCAAGTCTTTTTTTTTTTTTTTAAGATTTTGTTTATTTATTTGACAGTGAAAGAGGAAACACAAGCAGGAAGGGGAGGGGAGGCAGACTCCCCACAGAGCAGGGAGCCCTATGTGGGACTTGATTCCAGGACCCTGAGATCATGACCGGAGCCAAAGGCAGACGCTTGATGACTGAGCCACCCAGGCGCCTCAGGTCTTTGTCTTTCAAGTCTTGTCAGAGGCAGCATCAGAATAGCACTGTGAGGGGGAAACCAGCAAAGGCAGGAAAGATCAGTGATATATTTCCCTCTGCTGTACAAATGAAATAAAAAAGATCACATTGCCGTGGTGAAAATGTTCTGTTCCTTTGCTGAGCCCAGCTCTCACTTGAAAACTGCGTTCTAATAAGTTTTGACCACTTTTCAAATGTCACGTTCTGTATTATATAACACCAGAAATATACGTCAGTATGAGTCACAGTGGGGCCATGGCTGTTCCACACATGTTGCCATTCCAGGGTCATCTTTTAAAATGATCTAATTAGCTATAATTTAATTTAATTTAACTTGGAGTGTCATTCTTTATTCTCTAGCCCTTCCTGAGAGGCTGACACTTCCATGTATCATTTTTCTTACATGGATACAACTAGAGCAAGTACAGAAAGGGGCATAAATGCGGACTCCTAGCCCAGAAGTGATGCTGAACTGTTCTCTGCACAGGTGACTATCCAGACCCGGGCTCAGAGAACATTCCTCTTATGGGCAATGACGGGGCTCAAGATAAACAGGGCTTGGATACTGATAGGCACTTGAAACTCCCTAAATTCCCAACTTGAAATATGCAGGTAATCATAGTTCCTCCTCTTATCCAACAGATATTTTGAAGATTACATTATAAGAGAAAAATCTTTGAGGTTGAAAGAACTAGCATTAAGTGTTTATTACATTGTAGTAAATATTATTTTTATTTTTATTTACTTATTTTTAAAAGATTTTATTTATTTGACAGAGAAGCAGCAAGAGAGGACACAAGCAGGGGGAGTGGGAGAGGGAGAAGTAGGCTTCCTGCTGAGCTCCATCCCAGGACCTGGGATCATGACCTGAGCTGAAGGCACACACTGAATGACTGAGCCTCCCAGGCGCCCCAATAAATGTTATTTTTTTAACATAAATCAAGACTCAAAAATGGTCTCTCCTCTCAAATATCCTGAGATCAATAAAGAGAATTAAGGATCATGGAATCATCAGAGTGAATTCTCTTGTCTGACAGAAGAAACTGAGGCTCTGAGAGGTTTCATCCAAAATTACACTTGTATAAAGTGATGTTATGCCCGAGTTTTCGCGTCCAAGAGACCACCAAGGAGCCAAGCACCGATGCAATCACACGAGGGTTTATTTGACAAGCTCAAGCTTGGGCCCAAGTATACCTGGCACAGGGGAATAAGGACTTGGACCCCGAACTTAGTTAAGGCAGGGGTATTTATGGGTTTCTGTTACTAAAGCAGGGTGGAGCTTCCTGGAACCAAAACAGGGTGGGGGTTACTAAAGCAGGGTGGGAAAAAGTTCAGCCCTTAGGTACAGGGGTCTGAGATGGCTGCCTGAGCTAAGATGGCTGTACCTATGCTAAGGCTAAACCTGAGGTGGGATGGCCTTGATTTTTCTCAGCCTCCACAGTGATGCTGCTAATTCCTGTCAGAGCCAGCATGCTAGTCCTGCCTCTCTCCCCTCATCCAGTGGGTAAAAACTTAAAAGCACCACTGAGTAAAGAATTCTGTTTTATTTCCTGGTGATCTTTGACAGGAACTGTTTCCAGCTCCCTCTTTATTGTGAGAGCTTTATTTCTGTTCACAGTAAAAATAATTATTTCAGGGCCACCTGGCTGGTTTAGTCGGTAGAGCATGCAACTCTGGATCCCAGGGTTGTAGGTTCAAGCCCCATGTTGGGTGGAGAGCCTACTTTAAAAAAAAAAAAAAAAAAAGATTATTTCAAATAGGCTAAAATATGTATGTAAAGTTTTCTGACAAAGAACGTGTGTTTATTGAAACATAAAATACTGTATGTCTGAAAGTTTAAGAAATAGGCATCAAAGAGCAGGTTTTAATCAACGGAAGCATTTTTTTTTTTTAATTTTTATTTATTTATTTATTTGACAGAGAGAGATCACAAGTAGGCAGAGAGGCAGGCAGAGAGAGAGGAGGAAGCAGGCTCCCCTGCTGAGCAGAGAGCCAGATGTGGGGCTCGATCCCAGGACCCTGAGATCATGACCCGAGCTGAAGGCAGAGGGTTAACCCACTGAGCCACCCAGGCGCCCCCGGAAGCATCTTTTTAAACTTACACTTGCAATGCAATACCATTGTCTATCAGCTGGGGCAGAGCTGCAAACACAAGAGGACAAAGGTCATAGAAATGAAGTGGAACCAGTTTGACAGAGAGCCTGCAATCTGGTTTCAACAGTTTGATTAATATCAGAAGAAACAAATTTGTTACACTAAGGAAGAGGGCTTCAGAATCTTTGTGATTCAACAGTATATGCCCCTCTTTCCAGCTAATCAGATAAGGGAATGTGCGAACTCTCTATGGAATTGATGTGGATTGTAATGAGGAAATCAAGTATCAATACATCAGAGAACCCTCTTCATCAAAGACGGGGAAAACAGGTCGCAAGTTGATTTATTTGTGTGAGGCTAAGGGGAATCAATCATACCAGTAGATACTTTCAAATGATCAAGAATTCAAACATGTTGGGGCGCCTGGATGGCTCAGCTGTTAAGCATCTGCCTTGGGCTCCGGTCATGATCCTGGGGTCCTGGCATCGAGCCCTGCATTGGGCTCCCTGTTTGGCGTGAAGCCTGCTTCTCCCTCTCTCACTCCCCCTGCTTGTGTTCCCTCTCTTGCTGTCTCTCTCTGTCAAATTAAAAAAAAAAAAAAAAAAAAAAAATCAAACATGTAATCATAAGTGGTGCTTAGATGGAGAGGGGAGACACACTGTCAAATCAAGAGAGAATCTCTTTTTTCCCCCTAATTTCTTTAACTGTTAAGGAACTTTTGTTTTCTTTTATATATTTTCTCCCAACCCAAGTAGGATTTAATATATATTTAGATATAAAAGAATCTCTCCTCTTTCATTCTGTGTGTGCACATACACACACACGTGAAATGTTATGAGTTAATCAGACAGAAAAAAAAAACCCAGGAAGTTCTACATGGCAAGAACTTTTGTGATGCTTTTTTCAAAGTAGCCATATTATTTACCTACTTTTATTCTTACTGTTAAAATAAATCTTTTACTACTTAGGGATACCTAGGTGGCTCAGTTGGTTAAGCATCTGCCTTCGGCTCAGGCCATTATCCCAGGGTCCTGGGATTGAGTCCCATATCTGGCTCATAGCTCAGCAGGGAGTTTGCCTCTCCCTCTGCCTGCTGCTTCCCCTGCTTGTGCGCTCTCTCTTTCTGACAAATAAATAAAGAAAATCTTAAAAAGAACCTCTTTTTACCACTTAGCATGCTGTGGATACTTGATGTTTAAGATTCATTAAATAACTTGCTCTGATTTCACAGATCTCACTGAATACACAAACATAGGAGCTTTACCACAATTCTGGATTTGAATTCAGTAGTCCTGACAATTTGAGATTCTGTGATGGTGTGCCAGGAAATGAAGACAAAAACTATCTCATTTTAACCATTAAATTCAATCTCTTTACTCACTTTTTTTTATTTTTAAGATTTATTTGTTTATTTTAGGGAGAGACTCAGAGAACGCACGTGTACAAGTGGGAGGGGCAGAGAGAGAGAGAAATCTCAAGCCTACTTAATGCTGAGCAGGGAGCCCAAAGGGGGGTTTGATTCCACAACCCTGTGTTTACAACCCTGAGATCATGACCTGAGCTGAAACCAAGAGTTGGACACTTAACATACTGTGCCACCCAGGCGCCCCTCTTTTCTCACTTTGAAACAAAACTGGTAAGGCAGCAAAAAGAACTCTTTCAATTTCCACTGACCTTGCACCCCAAAAAAGTGAAGAATATGTTTTGAATTGCCTGAAAACAAAAGGAAGACAAATAAAGGGTGCACATTAGCCAAAGTGAAAAATCTGTCTCAAAACCCATGAACATAGAATGTGATTAAGAATATTTAAGGAAACCAGTACCTTGCGTTTATGGAAACTGTCACAGATCATGTAGTGGCTGTATCTTCTATCTCCTATGCTGAGTGAGAACATTGGTATTTTCCTGACTCACAAGGACAAGAGTGTGCTGCCTGCTGAATCACCCTCCTCACTTCCCGGGGTGCCTGAGTGTTCCAAGACACTAATGGAGGATTAAATTGTGGTTGCCATGACAATTACCTAAATGCTGTCATGATAATATCAACAGATGTAGTACAGTGTTCCCTGAAAGTTGAATTTTTCCCCTTCCAAAACTTCAGTAATTTTAATCATTGAAGTTCTTTAATAACTATGCAAAGTTGATCTAAAGAATTAGTAAAATCTCTTTTTTTTAAAAAAAAGATTTTATTTATGCATCAGAGTGAGAGAGAGAGAGAGAAAAAGAGAGACAGAGTGTACAAGCTGGGGGAGCGGCACGCATAGGGAGCAGCAGGCTCTCCACTGAGCAAGGAGCCTGATGCGGGACTCAATCCCAGGACTCTGGGATCATGACCTGAGCCAAAGGCAGATGCCCAACTGACTGAGCCACCCAGGCATCCCAGTAAAATCCTTTACTTAACTAGATAGGTTGCTGTATTAAGATACAACTCATCTCTTTACTTAAAATTTATTTCTCCTGAGGCGCCTGGGTGACTCAATAGGTTAAGCATCAGACTCTTGGCTTCTGCTCAGGTCATGAGCTCAGGGTCATGGGATCAAGCCCTCTGTGGGGCTCTGCACTCAATGGGGATTCTGCTTGAGATTCTCTCCCTCTGGCCCTCCCCCACACTCACGCTTGTGTGCTCTCTGTCTCTCTCAAATAAATAAATCTTAAAAAAAAAAGTATTTCTCCTAGTGAGTGGTGATTGATAAACGATGTTGCCTATCGTATTTTTAGAAATTGAAATGAATATTAAAGTAGAAATAAAAATAAAGTTTTATCAATTTTCTTTAAGTCTAGGAACTCAAATTTACAAAAACAAATCCAAATACCTTAAGCATTAGCCAGCATCTTGTGGTAACGGACTCTTTTTTATGTGTGCCAGCGTTTTATGTAAATTATATCATGTAAGAACCTGCCTGTGGAGGGTTTGTATTTGCTAGGTAGAAGTTCTGTCCCTCCTTCCCTCTGTTCCAGTGATTAAACCATTAATAAGAACAGAGAAACAGGAGCAGAGGTTCCTATTTTTATTTCAAAGATCTTACTTTTTGGGAGGTTCACAATATCTTTTAGGATTACCATGAAGCCCCAATTGCTAGGAGCACTTAGAGTCATTAAAGTGAACATCAGAGTAAGTTCAATGACCTTGAGGGTTCTTGAAATGCCTTTACTAAATGCTTTCAAAATTGGGCTTGAGCATTTGCTGCTGCTTTTGATAGCGTTTTTCTCCTTTCATTTCATCTGCCTTCGGGGTGTTGTTGTTGTTGTTGTTGTTGTTGTTGTTGTTGTTGTTGTTATTTTGCCAAGGTGTCTTTGGAATCCTTTTAATTTCAGTGGCAGAAAAAATCATCACAATTTATCAAAGACTAAGCTGCTCCTGATTAGGAACACAGTCAATCCAATATGTCAGGCAGGGACCAATCAGGAAAAGGTCCACTTAAATGAATTTAGTGGAAGAAAATTTAATGATGGGACCATTCACAGAGGTGTGGATAGGGTTAAAGGAGCCAACAAGAGGGTGGGTGATTAGGCATTCCAGGATTAGAACAATCAAGAATCATTCCCACCATCCTGACCTCTAGGTGTGACAGGAAAGACCCGTCCGTGGTCCCGTGCCCGGAGAGAGAGCAGGAACCATGAGAGGAGAGCTGCCTAAAGGGAACTGCATTTGTGGAGGTGAGCATCTACCTTACCACCAGAACCTTGGCAAGACAGGGAATGGGGGTAAGAAACACCAGACCTTCCTCTCTTTGCACCTTCTATCTTTGTCAGTGCTTCCCAACCCAAAACCAACAGGACAAGGAAGCCTTGGTTTGGATACAATTCCAAGGACTGGCGTCCAGGGCATAAAGCAGGACAGAGAAGGGCACAGAATGAATCTGGGGATGGTGGTTAGTAAGGAGAATAACCAGCCCATTGAACTCAGAATTTCGAATTGGGTAAGTTTTGTGCATGAATTCTGTTCCATGTACCAGTGTCCCTGCTTTTAAAAAATTTCTTGGGGAAAAAAAAAAATAAATAATAAAAAATAAAAAATAAAAAATTCCTTGGTTCTCAGCTATTTGGACAGTCTATATGGCCAAGTATCTGATTTATAGTTGATCTGATTTCGAGTTTTGTAGTCATAGCATCACACTTGGATTGATTCCGGAAAATGATAGGGCTCTAATTTATGTAACAGTAAAGACGACAATATGCATTTTATTATTTTTTAAAAGATTTTACTTAATTTGACAGAGAGAGAGACACAGCAAGAGAGGGAACACAAGCAGGCAGAGTGGGAGAGGGAGAAGCAGGCTTCCAACTGAGCAGGGAGCCCGATGCGGGGCTTGATCCCAGGACCTGGGATCATGACCTGAGCCAAAGGCAGACGCTTAACGAATGAGCCCCCCAGCTTTCCCGACAATATGCATTTTAATGTTCTAGTATTTTTAACATAATTCTGGCCACACAAAAACAAATGTTTCTTCCTAACTGTGGAACAGAGAAAATTCTCCAGGACTGACTCTTCAAACCAATACTACACACAATTATAAGAGTGAATTGGCAGCACATACATTGCAAGCAATGCAAAGTTCACACACTCACCTAAAAGGAGCCAAGGCCCCTGCTATCATGGAGGAGGAGGCTTCAGCCAGCATCTTTAGGAAAATGGGATTATGGCGGCTGGTTCCATCTTGTGTATATCTTAAAGAAAACTCACAAACTGAAGTTTGTGTTTGAGCTCAGGACTGCTATCAGCTTTATTTGAAAATAGAAGTTATTCTCACTCTGCTCCCAGAGTTTCCCTGGTGGGGTTAACCTCCAACTGCCCACCACAGACATTCTTTACCAATTCCTCTCTTCTCTATCTCCTTCCCTCACATCCAAGTCAACGTTCTGCTCTTTAATCCTTGCCTCAAGATCAGCTTCTGGAGGAGCCCAGACTAAGAAAGAGATATCTTTTCTTTTTTTAAACATTTTATTTATTCATTCATTTATTTGAGAGAAAAAGAGAGTGCCGGTGGGGGGAGAGTAGAGGGGGAGGGAGAGAGAAAGAATCCCAAGTGGACTGGTACGGAGTGTGGAGTCTGATGTGGGGCTTGATCTCACGATGCATGAGATCAGGACCCATGAGATCATGACCTGAGCTGAAACCAAGAGTCAGGCGCTAAGCGACTGAGCCACCCAGGCACCCCAGAAAGAAGTCTATTTTCACCCCTTGCCTGTGTAAACCTGTAAAGGTCTGTCTTCCACTACTTTAGAACAAATGACTCTTTCGCAGAGTTGAAAAACTCCACAGAACTTCAAGTTTACGACGCCTGGGTGGTGCAGTGTGTTAAAGCCTCTGCCTTGGGCTCCGGTCATGATCTCGGGGTCCTGGGATCGAGCCCTGCATCGGGCTCTCTGTTCAGCGGAGAGTCTGCTCCCCTTCCTCTCTCTCTGCCTGCCTCTCTGCCTACTTGTGATCTCTGTCAAATAAATAAATAAAATCTTAAAAAAAAAAAAAAGAACTTCAAGTTTATCATTGCTGACCACCTACCAAATGCCAGGTTTGGGGTAGGTACTTTTATCTTATATATATATATATATATATTTTATATTATTTAATCCCCCTTGCCCAATCACATGGATTTTAGTAACGTGATTTGTGTGTTTTATCTACTGTACGAAATTATATAAATGTATATAAAGTTTTATCTACAAATTTACTTATTGCCAGATACTTGGTCGAACCACCAGTACAATGTTGACTAGGAATGGTGAAAGCAGACATTCTGCCTAATTCCCAAACTTAGAGAAGTATCTTCGTTTTTAAAACAAGAAATATTTCTATCATAGCTGTGTTTCATGTTGAAACATTGTTCTACTGCTTACTTGTGACAAATACCAAAGGTTTTTCATGAGTTCTAGATGATGAGTTATTCATCATTGATTTTTATTAACTTTAGGGTCATTTCTTATATCTGAGTTATATATAAAGCTTAAAAGAGTTCATATTTAATTTAAAAGATATAAGCAGAAGAAATTAAAATAGGTCTTTAATTATTGATTGACTGGTTACATAGTTTAAATTGTAAAGCCCATTATGAATTTTCTGGTATCAGGCAGCCTATGGAATTTTGGAAATTTAGTCCTAATTATTTATGCTTGCATTTGTCTTTCACAAGAGTGTAAAAACATTGTTCATATAAATTTATATGGTGAAAACTGAGATTTCACAAGAAAATATTTACAAGCCCTTGAAATCCTTAAGTAGATGGTGTTATGTAAATTTGAATGCTACTGTAGTTTGTAATTATAATTCATTTTAAATTTCTGGGAATTAAGTCTAGAAATATGTAAAATGCTGAAACATAGGTAAAATAATTTCCAAGGCATCTCGGTGAACTGTGGAAGACAGGAGACAGTTGATATTCCAAAGTGGGCGAGTTAACAGATACACACAGAAAGATATGCCTTCAGGGTTCTATCCCAAATATATTTTTCTTGACCTTAATTAGGAGATGAACAGAGGATCCATAAAATTCTAGTTTTATTATTTAAATCAGAGGATCCAAGTCATTATAATTTGTTCAAGTCAGGCCCTACTTCAAGAAAAATAAAGTACTTTTGAAAATGTACGTATATTTGATATGTTGTATACCAAGCTTCAAACTAAGGGTAGGACCTGGATCTTAAATTATTTCAGAAGGAGTATTTATTGTTCAATCGGAAGTTAATGAAAATAACTGAATCTTTAAAAAGTTTATCTGATGTATGTACCAGTTTACTTGATATACTTATTCTGATTAGGTAAACTTTGATAAATAGATGAAGCCTGGATGTTTTAATAACAAAATAAAGATACCAGAAAAAATTTAAATAAAATATTTTATTTAACTTTTTTTTTTTTAGGATTTTATTTATTTACTTGACAGAGATCACAAGTAGGCAGAGAGGCAGGCAGAGAGAGAGGGGGAAGCAGGCTCCCTGCTGAGCAGAGAGCCTGATGCGGGACTCAATCCCAGGACCCCGAAACCATGACCTGAGCCAAAGGCAGAGGCTTTAACCCACTGAGCCACCCAGGCGCCCCTTTAACTTTTTGACTAGATAAAGCACTCTCATGGTTTGAGTATCAAAAACTTTAGATACAAATACAATAAAGGCTCTTTCCCATGACTTCCATCCACAGATTTCTTATACCTCAACAGTTAGTTTGTCCTAGTTTAATGCATATACAAGCCAATACATTACTCTGCACCATTTTCTCATTTAATTAAAAAAATTGGAGATTATAATATTAAAACATAGAGATCTTTGCTTCTTTTGTTAGCCACATTTGAATGTATGGATTTATCCTAATTTAACCAGGGGTCCTGAGGATGGATATTAAGGTTATTCCCAATTATTTGCTATTCTCAACAATACTACAAGAAATACCTTATCATTTCTCATGTGTGGAAATACATCTGCGGGATAAATCCCTAGAAGTAAATTCAGAATATGTATGCATTTGTAATTCTGGTAGATACTGCCAAATTCCCTTCCTCTAGAGCCTAGCCAAAGCAGGGATGCCAGATATAATTTCATGCCTTTTCATTTAGAAATACACAATGAAAAGCAGGTTTACCTATTAAAGAATTAGAAAGCAGGGCATATCTAGCAATTTACAGAGTACGTTTTCACTCAAAAATACATTCAACAGAAATGTATTATGTTTCAGACACTTTGGAGACACATACACGCATACATACACACAAATCAAACGCAAACCTCTGCCTTTGTGGAGCTTACATCTGAATTCTACATTTTGGAACTCTATGCTACCTCATTAGTAGCCAGTTAAATGTCAATATCCTGAAAATTATCTGTTGCGATCCTGAGCACAGGCACCAGACATATGCTACTGGTGTTATTTAAAAACTAAGGAGAGGCAGTGTTGCAAATGATTGCATAGCTCTCCATCAGGTCCTTTTCAAACAACACACATGGGTGAGAGCTCTTTTTATCCGACTTCATCTGCTGTTGGTAGTGATCAGCATACTGTGGGCATTGTGGTATCATCTGAGATTATGTTGTGAAATAGGAAGTAGAGTCACAGGCAGATCAGCAAGTATATGCAAACTGTTCAGTTCTATCTATTCCCCAAACCAAGGGTGCTCAGTTCAGGGTTGAGGAGTAGGGAAGATAAAGTTATCAGCACATTCCCATCAGGGCACAGTTTACTTTTCACAGTCTTCCGTGTTTTGGTTCTAGAAAGAGATCACGAGGGATTCTATGGCAAATAGTTTCAGAAGCATACAGGAGCACTACTCCATACGCTGAACAAGGGCATAGAAAAGAGAACATGTAGAAACTGAGGAACACAGGGAAAAAAAAAAATCAATGCCAAGGGAAGAGTGATAAAGCGAGTGCAATGACAGAGACAGTATGGTCTTGGCTTTTTTTTTTTTGTATCTTTCCTTTCTAAAAGGAAAATATTTTAAATTTAAGCACTATCCCCCCTTAGATTTAATTTAATTTAATAAGAAGGTGGAAAACTACAGCTCTTAAAATCTTGCCAGTAACCCAGTGGGCTCTTTGCAGTCATTAAAAAACAACAGGAAGTTCAGCTTATGAGGACACCAGACACAAATGGCATCTTTAAGTATGAGATAAGAACAGAAAAGGGCCAATTCCGGAGAGTGCCTCCCCAACCATACCTTGCCTTTTTTTTTTTTTTTTAAATCTGGTATCATTAAAATTTCATCCAGCACCATAACAGACACACTCAACAATTGATTACTAAATGACTGGTTTCTTAGGACCTAATACTTATGAGTTAGTTTTCCTCACAGTCATTAAATTTGGGGCTAGAAGAAGGAGGAGACTTTTCGCTCAGTCCAAACACTCCATTGACAGCTGAGGTCAAGAAGCGACAAAGGCAGATGCTAGGTGTCTTTTCCAAATTCCCAGTCCAGTACTATTGCTGCCATAGGCTCACCCCCACATGAAAAACCTTTAATGCCTCTGACTTCTGGATTCTGTGCTGCCAAACTGCAAACGCTGCGATCTGTGATGACTTTGGCCAACGACACTGTGGCCCTGGGGCTTACACATAGCAGGCCCCGTGGGCAGCTTAATGAGTGGTTATGCTGCTTTGGAGCAGCCTGATCATGGAGCGGCCGGCTCCTGGATCCCCAGGGCCTCCGTCATCCTTGAGTGTGCACAGCTGGTGAAGCAATCTGCCCTGGTAGCCCCAGCGCAGGACAGCTCCGCATGGCCCCACTACATGGACTCAGTGCCTCCAGAGTTTCATTTCGTCCCCTTGAAGTGGCGTGTGACACTTTTTCCGAGTCTCCCCGCGGGATTTCCGGGGCAGTGAACAAATGACTGACCTCGTCTGGCAGCAGCTCCCAGCAGGCCAGTGGGCCAAGAAAGGGTGCGGGCAATGCCCACCGCCCCTCTTTCCCTGGGCTCCATTCCTGCCATCCTACTGTTGGGTCCGTTTCCCCTATGCCTTTCTCTTGTTTTCTCCTGAGCGTTTTCTCTCAACGTTTCCCACTTCATGTTTACAAAGTGCTTACGCCCACTTGGCGGGCAGCAACCTCGCCAGCCCGAGTCCCTAATCCAGTTCCTCCGCCCCGCCCCCTGCCTCCCCTCCTCCCGGATCCACCCCCGCCGATTCACCCCGCGGCCGCCCGGTCCGTCACGTGAGCCTCGCCTCGTCCCGCCCCCTACCGTCACGTGAACCGCCAGCCCCGCCCCGCCCCCGCGCCGGCGCGCTCCGACGTGCCCTGGAACTTACCCTCCCTCCGAGACCAGCCTGCGGGGACGGGCTGGCCGCAGCCGCCGCGGTGTGAGCGCCCTTCAGGGTCGCCTCGGCGTCCCGCAGACCCAGTGCTAATACAAGAGGGAGCTGCCTCCTCCGAGGCCGCCGTGCTCTCGGTAAGGTGGCGGGCCGCGGGTTCCCGTGGACAGAGGGCAGGTTGGTGAGGTGCTGCACAAAGGCGTCCGCGGTCGGGGCTGTGCCCGCCGAGGGCGGCGGAGTTAGGGGGAGGTGTGTGCGGGAGGCGCGTCGCCGCCGAGGTGCGCGCGAGGTGCGGCGGGGAGCGTCTCGGGAGGGGTGGGGCGCAGGGCGCAGGGTGGGCGCGGGGGAAAGGGGAGCCGTTGCCAGCCCATTGACTGACGTGGGCGAGAGGGTTTAAATGGCTCGAAGTTGTGGCTCCTCTGCCCCCCGGGTTTCCTGACTTCCTGTGTGAGGGCAGCGCCTGCCCGCCCCGCCCCTAGGAGGGAGTGTGTGTGTGTATGTGTGTGTGTGTGTGTGTGTAAAAGGCAGGCTGGTGCCGCCCTCTTTCCTTGCCTTCTGCAGCTGCGTGTGCCCGCTCTCTAACTGCCGTTGCGTGTGTAAACCTCCGCCCCCCCCCCCCCCCCCCCCCCCGCGCCCCCCCCCCCCCCCCCCCCCCCCCCGCCCCCCGCACCCCCCCCCCCCCCCCCCCCCCCCCCAGGGAGCCTACCTGAGGCCTCCCCTCGAGGACTGCTGACCTTAAACGGGTACTTTTGTCTCTGCAGTCTTTGAAGTGCCCTGCCCCATTGAATGGACACTTGCTACTGTAGCTCTTCTGGGAGCAATCTCCTCAAAGTCCTTGAATTAAAAACAAAACAAAACAAAACAAAAAAAACCTCTTTACAAGCGTGCTGCCCTCCTCCCATTTCAGCGTAGTTGATTGTCTTCCAAGAATGGCTGTCCTTTACGTGTTGTATCTTTAGTTACTGCAGACCCTCTGAGAAGAAATGTCCGCAGGGTCATCATTACAGAAAAATGCAGGGCCTTCAGTTTCAGAGGCTTGTGATGTTTTCCTTCTGAGTGTAGCAGCAGTTTTCAATGCATTTGCAAAGGTTAAAGCAAAATGTTTAAAGCATACCTTTAGGAAAGTTCGGATGTCATTCCAAGTGAAGTGTTTATGATGGGTAAAGTCAGCTAACACTCGAATTGCTTTATGGTTAGTTATGACACACGAGAGCAGCTTTTATCGAATATTTATGCACATATTCCAAAAGGGAAGGAAATGTGGAGGAAAGCTCGGCTTCTGGTTGAGATTCTGCCACACTTCCGAAGCTGAGATCTCGGAAGACTCAGCGAAAGGTTGTTAAAAAGTATTTAGCCCCTAGTCACGCCTGTTTCATCCGAAAACTTGGGAAACAGTGGCCTAGAGCGGTTATTTGTCCGTGTCCAGTGTTCCTTACCTGATCAATAGGAAGGTGTGTTACAGAATGGGTCATCTTTCTGTACCTTTTCTTGTCTGAGTAGACATTCGGCTACTGGTGCTAGTAGTTTTCTCTTTTGCGCTGTTTTGAAATGCCTTGGAAACGTTTCAGAATAGGGATTGGGAGCCCAGCAGAGTGCCTAAAAGCAGGATCTGGAGAGTTAACTTTGAGCCATGCACCCTGAAGAACCAGACAACTTGGATGCATATATGTTACCAGTGGTTGCATGTAGCTTTCTGCTTTGGAGGTGTTTGTTCTTGGGGAAAAACAATTAAGTGTAATGAAACAGATTGTATGTGTGTATGTGTATGCCTGGTATCTGTTGATAGGTTTCTGTTCATACTTTATCAGCCATAAAAGTTGGAAAAGGTCGATAACTCATTGATTCTTAATGTGCTATTGGTAAAGATTAGTTACC
Organism: Enhydra lutris kenyoni; assembly: GCF_002288905.1. Lineage (NCBI taxonomy): Eukaryota > Metazoa > Chordata > Mammalia > Carnivora > Mustelidae > Enhydra > Enhydra lutris. The sequence goes on along the minus strand of NW_019154126.1, from coordinate 14,354,349 downwards.
CGTATATAGTCAATTATGTATCTTTAGGTGTTTATTTATTTATTTTTTACTGTACCAGTTGTGAGGCACAAGTGAAAATATGAACTATAAATGCTGTAGAAGAACAGCTGCTTATTTGTAGTTAATCATTTGGTTTTCATTTCATTTAGAAAGTTTCTGTTTGGTGCTTTTTAAAAATAGGTGGATAGACCATGGGCTTTACAAATTTATGTACTTGAAGTTGTGCAGTTGACATTCCTGAGAATAATAGGGTAATAAAAATTCGAAGTTGACTGAAATAAAACTGAATACAGTGATGTGTAAAATCATTATGTGGCACTACCAGTATTTTGCTTACCTGAGAAAATTGGTACTAAGAAAAGGTAACTTAAGGTGAATCTGCCCAAAATGGACATTCCAGTTCTCTAGTAGTGGGAGAGAAAAGTGAAATTAAATTTTTATTTTCTCTTGTATTTACATTTTTAGTTTTAATTGCAAATATGCACTGTTTTGTGGAATGAGTCAGACATGAAAAAGTATGATGGTATCACATATCATCATTGTATTTCAAATCATGCTTTTCATATCATCCTCTTTTGAGGAACCCATTGGGTCACTATCTTTGTGGTTTTTCTTCAGTTGTTAACTGGTCTAATTATGCCACATCCTTAGTTGTGGATGCCTTTGCTGTGATTCAGCCATTTCCCTATTACTTTTATTGACTTAACAAATATCATGCAGTTTCAGTTTGCAGTTGATTAGCTTTTTATTTGAACCAGACTGCCAAATGCTGACGTGTCTAAGTATCCCTCCCCTGTTGATAATTATTGCTTCTCAAACTTTAATGTGCATGGGAATCACCTGAACTTCTAACAAGTCCCCAGGTGATACCCTTGGTGCTCTATTGCCCGGAACACAAACTACGCTGCAGTCCGATAGAAATATAATGCCAGTCACCTGTGTAACCTTATTTTATTTTTATTTTTATTTAAGTAATCTCTACACCCAGCATGGGTTTTGAACTCAACCCAGAGATCAAGAATTGCGTGTTCCTCCAACTGAGCCAGCCAAGTGCCCCTCACTTGGGTAATTTTCAAGCTTTTTAGTACTCACATGGTAAAAAGTAAAAATAGGGGGAAAAAACCCAAGTGAAATAAGTTTTTTTTTATCATCTCATCATGTAATCAACATGATTCTTTTATTCAGACTAAGTCTTCAAATCCTTGGTGTATTTTACATATACGGGGCATTTCAGTTTAGATTAGACACACTTAATGTGCTCAGTAGCCACATTTGGCTAGTGGCTACTGTATTGAGCATCACTTCTGGAGTCTAGAATCTAGACCAGAGCTATTCTCCATGTATTTTTAGATTGGCCACATCAGCATCCTTTGGGAACTTGTTAGAAATGCAAATTTTTGGGCCCCACCTAATAGTGCTCTCATTAGGAATGTCTGGGTTTCAATAACTTGTGTTTTAAAAACTACAGATGATGACTACAAAATGTGTATGTGCTATTCTGGATGGGATCCTAGAACAGAAGAAGTCCATTAGGGGAAAACTAAGGAAGACTGAATAGAACATGGATGTTACTGTATATGATATGTTCATATATATCACTGAATATGATAAATGTACCATACTAACATAAGATGTTAATGGTAGGAGAAATTGTGTATAGGATATATGGGAACTCTCTGTACTATTTTTGCATAATTCTCTAAGTCTAGAACTAATCGAAAAAAGTTTTTTGTTTTGTTTTTTTATTTTTATTTTTATTTATTTATTTTAAAGATTTTATTTATTTGACAGAGATCACAAGCAGGCAGAGGCAGGCGGAGAGAGAGAGGGGGAAGCAGGCTCCCTGCTGAGCAGAGAGCCCGATGCGGGGCTCGATGCGGGGTTCGATCCCAGGATCCTGAAATCATGACCTGAGCCGAAGGCAGAGGCTTTAACCCACTGAGCCACCAAGGCGCCCCTGTTTTGTTTTTTTAAAGAGAAGCTCTCCAGGTGATTCTGCTCACTAGAAGTTTCAGAAGCCCTGATCTAGATCATTGATACTACCTACACTGTTGTACTTTGGATGGGTAGGATGGCTGCTAAGTTTAGGTTTGGTAGCATAGAAATAATAGTATTTTGTAAGAAGATCTAAAATCTGTAAAGCATTATACCAGGTGCTTTACACGTATTTACTCATTTGATTCTCTCAATATATGGTATCTGCTGTTAATAAGCCCCGTTTCACAAATGGAAGAGAACAAGGCTCAGAGAGGTTTAGTAACTTAGATCACATAGCTAGGAAGAGGCAGAGGCATGTGCATTTGAGGAGGGACTGTTTTTTTAAGCCATTAGTTAATTTGTCACTATTTTTCTACTCACAACTTTTTTTTTTTTTTAAAGATTTATTTATTTTAGAGGGGGCAAGAATGAGCACGCATGCAGTGGGGAGGGGCAGAGGGAGAGAGTCTGAAGCAGACTCTACACTGAGTGTGAAGCCCATCATGGGGCTCGATCTCACAACCCTGAAATCATGACCCGAGCTGAAACCAAGAGTTGGATGCTAAATGACTTTGCCACCCAGGTGCCCCTGAAACTTACCCTTTTTTGAGTTAAGCAGTGATTAGTGTGGATAATCTGTGTCGTGCCTTATAGTTTACAGAATACTTTTTCTCTTTTCCATTTTCACAAGAATCTTTGGAGATTTATATTGTTTTGTTTTACAGGTAAGTTAAGGGGCTCAGCATCTGAGTGCCAAGAAATGGCAAATCCTAGATTTAAATTTCAGGTCCCTAACCCTGAGTCCTGTGCTATTGTGCTACAGAAGAATTTAGATTACATTTTGCAGTTCTAGTGGTATCTTTAAAATACCAATATTTTGCTATATATTACTGATCTGTTAAAAAAAATCAGTTTTATTGAGTTATGTGTATACTAACATAGAGTAATACTCAGTAATAGAAAGGAGTGAACTACAGCTACATACAGCAACATGGATGACTCTCAAAAGTGTTGTTCTAAGTGAAATAAGCCAGATGTAGAAGGTTCATATGGTATGGTATTTGTGGGTACCTTCCTATCACCACATTACTTCCTTTAGTAAGCAGTGATTAATGTGATGCTCTGTGTCATGCTTTATAGTTTACTAAGTACTTTTTCACATTTTCTCTATCTGTTCTCACAAGGGTATCTCTTAAAAAAATTATTTTTAGTATAATTGACATGCAATGTTATGTTAGTTTCAGGTGTACAACATAGCATTTCAGCATTCTCTCTCTCTCTCTCTTTTTTTTAAAGATTTTATTTATTTATTTGACAGAGAGCATACAAGCAAGGGGAATGGGAGAGGGAGAAGCAGGCTCCCCGCTGAGCAGGGAGCCCAAGATGAGACTCAATCCCAGGATACCAGGATCATGACCTGAGCCGAAGGCAGACACTCAACCAACTGAGCCACCCAGGCGCCCATCAACATTCTCTATTCCTTATGCTTTGCTCACCACAAGTGTAGCTACCATCTGTCACCATACACACTATTGCGATATCATTGATTATATTCCTTATACTGTGCCTTTTATTCCCATGACCTATTCATTCCGTAACTGGAAGCTTGTATCTCCCAGTCCCCTTAACCTTACATTTTGCCCATCCCCCTCCAACCCTTTCCCAGGATCTCCTAGGGTTTGTATTCTTTCCTGTTTTACAGATGGATGTACGATTAGTTTAGGCATTCATTAGCTGATAAGCCTTTGAGTTGATTCCAGTTGAGTTGATTTCTAGCACTTATGAATAAAGCTGTTGTGAATGTTCATATAAGGCCTTTGCGTGGACTTATGCTTTCATTTTTCTTGGGTAAATACCTAGAGGTATTGAAAAGCAATGGCTAGATCGTAAGGTAAATGCATGCTTAATAACTTTATAAGAAACTGCCAAAATGTTTTCCAAAGTGGCTTTAACATTCTGCATTCCCACAAGCAGTGAACGAGAATCCCAGTTGCTGGCGTCCTTACCACATGAAAGATCCTTTTTATGTATGTATGTATGTATGTATGTATTTATTTATTTATTTTAAGATTTTATTTATTTATTTGACAGAGAGAGATCACAAGTAGAGAGGCAGGCAGAGAGAGGGGGGGGAAGCAGGCTCCCTGCCGAGCAGAGAGCCCGATGCGGGACTCTATCCCAGGACCCTGAGATCATGACCTGAGCCGAAGGCAGCGGCTTAACCCACTGAGCCACCCAGGCACCCCCCTTTTTATGTATTTAAAGCCATTCTAGTGTGTATGTGGGAGTGATAGTTGGTGCTTTGAATTTATATCATTAGGGTTTTTTGAAAACCGTATTATTGAGGTATAATTGCTGTGTAATAAGCTGCATATATTTTAAATGTATAATTTGAACGTATCTAACTCCCACCTTGCCCTCCAAATTTCCTTGAGCTTAAGGGTAATTCATCACCTTGTTTTCTGGTCAGTATTGATGTGCTTTCCAGCACTACAGATTTGTTTGCATTTTGTAGAATTGTGTGTAGATGGAACCATATAGTATGCACTTTCTTGTCTGGATTTTTTTTTTTTCCCCTACTCAGGAAAATTATTGTGAGATTTTTCCAGTTTGTTGTGTGTATTAGTAGTTAATTCCTCTTTGTTGCTGAGTGATATCCCATTGTGTGGATATACCACAATTAGTTTATCCATTCACCTCTTGATGGTCATTTGGATTGTTTCCAATTTGGGGTTATTAGAAATAAAGCTGCTGTGAACATTCACCTACATGTCTTTGCGTGGATGCATGCTTTCATTTCTCTTGGATAAATACCTAGGGGTAGATTCCCTGGGTCCTATGGTAGATATATATTTAAAATTTTAAGAACCTGCCAAACTTTTCCTTAGTGGTTTTACCATTTTATATGTCCACTAGCAGTGTGTGAGAGTTTTGATTGCTCCACATTCTAGAAAACACTGGTGTATTGTCAGTCTTAAATATTAGTTTTTCTAGCGGATGCGTAGTGTTATTTCTTTGTGACTTCAGTTTGCATTTCTCTAATAACTAAAGATATTGGGTATCTTCTAATGGTCTTACTTACCATTTGTAGATCTTTGGATAAGTGTTTATATCTTTTGCCCATTTTTTATTGAGTTGTGTTATTGACTTGTACAGTTCTCTGTATATTTAAATATGAGTCCTTTGTTGACGATAAGTTTGTGTCTATATTTATGAGGGATGTAGGTCTTTAGTTTTTCTTATAAGGTCTTTGTCTGGTTTTAGTATGAGGATAATGGTGTCCAGATAGAATGAATTGGGATGTTTTTCTTCTGTTTCAATTTTCTTCAAAAGCTTTGTGTAACAGGTATTATCTTCCTTATATTTTTGGTAAAACTCTCTAGTGAAGCCATCTGGGCCAGGACTTTGTGGGAAAATTATTTGTTTATTAAGATTTTGTTTATTAGAGAACATGAGAGTGCATGCTTGAGAGCACACAGCAGGGGGAGCAACAGAGGGAGAGGGAGCAGGGAGCTTGACTCCCCGTCCAGCTTGATCCCAGGACCTAGGGACCATGACCTGAGCCGAAGGCCGATGCCTAACCAGGTGACCCACCCAGGTGCCCTGTGGGAAGATCTTAAAGATTTTTAAAGACAGATCAATTTTTTTATTAGATACAGGGCTACTTAGGTTATCAATTTCTTCTGAAGTTCTGGTAATTTGTCTTTCAGGAAATTTGGTCATCTAAGTTGTTAGATTTACTGGCTTAAAGTTGTTCATAATATTCTCTTATCTTCCTTTTGATGTCTTTAGATCTATAGTTATATCCCCTGTCTCATTCCTGATATTGGTAATTTGTGTTTTTTTCCCTTCTATTCTGGATCAGTTTGACTAGAGGGTTATCAGTATTATTGATCTTCTTTAAGAACCAGCTTCTGGGGCGCCTGGGTGGCTCAGTGGTTTAAGCCTCTGCCTTCGGCTCAGGTCATGATCTCAGGGTCCTGGGATCGAGCCCCGCATCGGGCTCTCTGCTCAGCGGGAAGCCTGCTTCCTCCTCTCTCTCTCTCTGCCTGCCTCTCTGCCTGCTTGTGGTCACTCTCTCTCTGTCAAATAAATAAAATCTTTAAAAAAAAAAAAAAAAAAAAAACCAGCTTCTGATTTCATCTAACATTTTTCTCTCTTTTTTTTATTGATTTCTTCTCTGCTCTTTATCATGTCTTTTCTTCTGCTTATTTGGGGTTTAATTTGCTCTTCATCTAGTTTCTTAGAGTGGAAGTGTACATCAATGATTTGAGACCTTCTTTTCTAATATGGGTATTTAGTGCTATGAATTTTCTCTGAGCACTACTTTAGCTGCATCCCGTGAGTTTTGAGATGTCATGTTTTCATTTACATTTCAGTTCAGATTTCCTATTTGATTTCCTCTTTTCCTTGTGAGATAATTAGAAGTATGTTGTTTAGAGTCCAACAAATTCGTGGATTTTAAGCTATGTTTTGTTAATTTATAACTTAATTCAGTTGTTAGAGAATATACCTTGGTATAATTTCAGTCCTTTTAAATTTATTGAGATTTGTCTCATGGCCCAGAAAATGTATGTTTGTAGGAGACTACTGAACTGGCTGTCCCGTTTTTAGCACTTCCATTAGTGCTGTATGAGTGTTCCAGTTGTTGGTATCAGCACTTTGTATTGTCTTGTTTTGTAAAAATAACTTTATTGTGGTACGTATGTGATATCTTGTTTTGATTTAACTTGCATTATTGGATTTTCAGTCTTTTGTAAAATAACTTAAATTTTAGTACAAATTAAGAATCATGGTGTGTTTTCTTTCCTAGGAGAGGACAGAAAGCTCTGAGGCATTGATAGTAGTAGTAGGTCATCATTTGTGTGCTACATTAAGTGCTACTTTTCGGTTTTCTAAAAGTTTGAATGTTTGCCTTTTAAAATTTACTTTGAAAGAGGATCTGTAAAACCTATGTGAGGATTTATTGACTTTTGTGGTTTTTGGGTAGACAGGTATAAGGTGATTTAAATTGTAGTCTGTAGTGACTATTTTGGTAATATAGACAATAGTATTGTATGTATATACCACATTTTGATTAGGCATTTATCTATGGGCATTTGGTTTGCTTCCACCTTTTGGCTGTTGTGATTAGTGCTGCTGTTAACATGGATGTACATATATCTTTTCAAGTCCCTGCTTTCTGTTCTTTTGGATGTGTACCCAAAGTGGAATTGCTGGGTGTTTTGAAAAACCACTGTACTGTTTACCCCCGTTACTGTACCATTTTACATTCCTACCAGCAATGCACAAGAATGGCAATTTCTGGGGCACCTGGGTGGCTCAGTCAGTTAAGCGTCTTCCTTCTGCTCGGTCATGATCCTGGGGTCCTGGGATTGAGCCCTGCGTTGGACTCCTTGCTCACCAGGGTGTCTGCTTCTCTCTCCTGTGCGCGCGCGCTCTCTCTAATAAATAAAGTAATTTTCTTTTAAAGCGCAATTTCTCCACATCCTCATCAACACTTATTTTTTTTGTTTGTTTTTTTTTTTGTTTTTTAAAGATTTTATTTATTTATTTGACAGATAGAAATCACAAGTAGGCAGAGAGGCAGGCAGAGAGAGAGGAAGGGAAGCAGGCTCCCTGCTGAGCAGAGAGCCCTACGACGAGGACGATGACGAGGATGATGACGATGACGAGGACGATGACGACGACGAGGACGACGCCGGGGCTAGATCCCAGGGCCCCGGGATCATAACCTGAACTGAAGGCAGAGGCTTTAATCCACTTGAGCCACCCAGGTGCCCCTTGGTTGTTGTTTTGTTTTGTTCTTTACAATAGCCATCCTGATTGGTATGAAGTGGTGTCATTGGAGTTTGATTTGCATTTCCCTAATGATAGTGACATTGAGTATCTTTCCTTGTGTTTATTGGCCATTTGTGTATCATCTTTGGAAAAATATCTATTCAAGTCCTTTACCTATAGTGGCTCTTATCACATTGTTAATTTGGAGTAGGTTGGCATCATTTAAGCATTCAAAAGAATAGTTTTTTTTTTCCTTTTTTAAAATTTTAAGTTACTGATGTCTGACTAGAACTTTGCAATGGCCAGATGTTAAATCCCTACAATTGTATTTGCCTCTGTTTTGTAGATTATATCTTTCTTTAAAGCAAAGGATTTGGTAAACATTTGAAAGTAATTGAATGTAAATAGTCATTTCAAAGATTTCTTTAAGAGGGTAATGTGTATAGTTTTGGAGGAATATCTGAATGCGTTGTGAAGAAAATGAACTTTTTCTTTTAGAGTAAGTTATTAGAGGGCTAGAAATCCTATTAAGCTTTATAAAGACCAAGGTTATGATTTTCTGATTAATGTATGACAACTTGTGTAATGGTATGGTCTGAGATCATGAGTGTGGGTGCTTCCCCAAAGGAAAATCAAGGTGTTCTTACTAAAAAGGTGGGCAGGTGAGATGCCACAGAGGCAAGATCAAATTTATGTGAACTGTAAAAAAAGTTAATTTCTTTCTTTGTTTTGTTTTTTTTTCCCCCCTAAAGATTTTATTTATTTGGTAGGGAAAGAGAGAGCACACTCAGGGGGAGCAGCAGGCAGAGAGAGAGGCAGGGTCCCCCTGAGCAGAGAGCCCCACATGGGGCTTGATCCCAGTCATGATCTGAGCTGAACGCAGATGGTTAACTGACTGAGCCACGCATGTGCCCATCTTTGTTTGTTTTTTATTTTCGATTAAAAATGATTATTTTTGAAAGTACTTAGTAAGAAATTTTAAAAATGGGACTCAGGTGTTGAGTGTATAGAAGAATCCATTGGTTGGAGTGCATTTAGAAGAGAGTAAAAACAAAACAAAACTGAAAAATATGGAAGCAGAATTGATCATCAAAGAAGGGTGGTTTTAAAGGTTAGTATGGAGCCATTATCAATATAGGTGCTTATGAAGTAGGAGAATCTGAAGGGAGAGGAAGTTAACTTACTGGCTCAAGAAAACCTTTTTATTCCTTAGGCTTTTTACAAGTTCTGTTTGTTTGTTTTTACCTTATAGGCTATCTTCCTGGTATCCTGCACCACATTAAAACTCTTAGTGTGTGCAAATGGATCTGAAGGGAATAAATTCCAGTTTAATCTTTAGTCCTTTTTGGTCTGAAAGCTCTTGATCAGGGTGCTATACTCAAGTACTGTGTGTGTGAAATTTTTAATACAGTAGGCTCCTAACTTTCTGCTGTCATATATCAGCTAGATCAGTATTTACTCTCCACATAGAGATTATTTTAGAATGATTTTGAAAATATAATAACCATTGATAATAGAGAATCCTACTACCTGTTAAATAATTGTAATTCATGTTTTGATAAGAAAACCAGGCATGGATTCTCCATAAATGCAATGTGATAAAGTAACTAAAGAAGCATGAGTTTATTTAAATTATTCAAACATATGTCGGCATAATGTAAGGTATTTTAATATGAGTATAAAATATGCATGGTATCACTTTTAATTTGGATTTAAATCGAATCCTTAAAATCCAGAGGGGAAGGGTCAGTGTGTCATTATAAGATGCTCTGGGCTCATCTTGTGTATTTTCTGCCACAGTACTTGGATCAGCCATTTCTCCAAGAGCCTTGGTTCCTTGGGGAATGATATTAGAAACTGTATCTGGGTGCTAGGTGTACTTATTGCTGCTAGGCTGTCATTTTTGCTGACAGAAAGGAAATATGCATGTGTATACTAAGCAATATATAGAGGTATATCTGTAATATTCCTGTTTTTTTTTTTGTTGTTGTTGTTTATTATGTTCAGTTATACATCATCAGTTTTCGATGTAGTGTTCGGTGATTCATTAGTTATTTATAACACCCAGTGCTCATCACAACACATGACCTCCTTAATACCCATCATCCTGTTACCCCTTCCTCCCACCCCTCTGTAATATTTCTTTATGAAATCACCTTTATGTAACTTTATCTGTAGTAAGCCAAAAATGAGTTCATATTGATGTCTCCAAATCTAATCCATGGATCATTCTAATCTTTTCCACAGGATTATAAATTCCCACTCAATCATCGAGAAACCTGGCTCCCATCATCTGAATTCCATTTAATTAATTATTTGATTTTAGTGTACATATATGGCAATACCAGAGTTTTTGACTTATACCCCCATGTGAAATGTTTTTATCAGCTTAGAATAGAGTACTTGTGTTCTTTTGCCTATATTCTTATAGACCTCACTTATTTCCAAGATAATTCCAGCATCCTTCTCCAGAGGTTGTTCCATGTATTTGTTGTATTGTTAGACTATCTTGTCTCACCTGCTTTCTTGGGAAATCCTGTGATTCCCCCAACCTCCTGAATTTAAAATTTGCGTACATGGAAGTTCGTGCTTTGTGTTATAAAGATTAATGGGTTTTCACAAGTGTACAGTGTCATTTATCCACCATTACAGGATCATACAAGATAGTTTTATTGATCTAAAAAAATCTCCTGTGCTTTGCTTACGGAATGCTTCTTCCCACACTCCCATTCTGGCAATCACTCTTTCTATGGTTTTGACTTCCCCAGAATGTGATACACTTGAAGTCATTCAGTGTGTAGCATTTTCAGACTGGCCTTTTTCACTTTGCAAAATATATCTAAGATTAATTTGTATCTTTTCTTAGTTTGATACCTTATTTTTTATCACTGAATAATATTCCATTTTATGGATGTCTCACAGTTTATCTTTTCTCCTATTGAAGGACATCTTGGTTGCTTCCAGTTTTTGGTAGTTATAAATAAAACAACTGTAAACATTTGCATGCAGGGCCTTTTGTGAACATAAATTTTCAACTTATTTGGGTAAATACCTTGGAGGGTGATCGCTAGATCAGATGGGAAGACCATGTTTAGCTTTGTAAGAAGTTGCTCAACTGTCTTCAAAGTGGCTGAACCATTTTGCATTCCTACAGGCTATGAATGGAAGTTCTGTTGTTCTACATCCTCACTTGCACTTGGTGTTGTCAGTTTTTTGGATTGTAGCCATTATAATAGGTGTGTGCTGTGTGTCTTGTTTTAATTTGTAATTCCCTAATGACATAATGTTGAGCACTTTTTCATGCGCTTATTTGCCATCTGTATTTTCTTTTATGGTATCTTTTCATATCCTTTTTCCATTCCATTCAGAACCTATTCCATATTGAGTTCTTTTTGTTGACTTTTAAGAGTTCTTTGTTTACTTGGTATACAAATCCTTAGCCAGATAAGTGCTTTGGAAGTATTTTCTCCTTGTGTGTGGTTGATGTTTTCATTCTCTTAGCAGTGTCTTCCACAAAGCAATAGTTTTTAATTTTAATAAAGTTCTAATTTTTTAAAAAGAGTTTTTATTTATTTATTTGAGACAGAGAGAGAGAGAGCGAGCGAGCTTGAGCAAGGGGAGAGGGAGAAACGGACTCCCTGCTGAGCCAGGAGCCTGATTCAGGACTCAGTCCCAGGACCCTGGGATCATAACCTGAGCTGAAGGCAGATGCTTAACCATTTGAGCCACCCAGGCGTCCCTATTTTTTTTTTTTTTTAAATGGATTGTGTGTTTGGTGGTTTATCTTGAAACTCATTGTCAAACCCAAGGTCACATTTCTTCTCCTTTAAATAAGAATAGTTTCTCCATTCTTGTAACAACTCAAAAAAAAAGTCGTCGTGTCCACCCTCATTTCTGACTAAGACTTCATGGCACAAATTGCCTTAAAATACCCCATGCAAATATCGTTTTTAGTAGACTATGCTTGCTTCCCCAAATGCTGCTTTTGTTGTTTCCTCATTTTTGTTTCAGATTTAAATCTTGGTTTTGAATTTCCTTTACTAGTTTATGTTTGTGTTCTGTCCTGCTTTCTAGTTACCCAATTATTTCCTGTATCCCTCTGCTGTCCCCATTTTTGCTATTTCCTTATGTCTAGAATAGTTGATAATATCAGTTACTGTATTTTTCTTTTGTTCTTTAGACCTAATAAATGTCTTATATTCTGTACTATTTTATTCTTAGAAAATAGGGATCATGCATTATGAAAAACTAAGTGCTCACTAGTGGCCTATGATTTCTTGTTGTACAAGTATACGGTTTACAAAATTATTTAGTGTAATTTCTTATTCTGAAACTTAATACTGGAATTGTCCTTAACTATTTGTTGTGCTCATTAAGTTTAATTGATTTCTTTAGTAGAGGCCTGTTCAGGGATTCTTCGTTTTAAACAAGTGCTTTTTTTTTTTTTTTAAAAAGATTTCACTTTTTATTTATTTATTTGACAGATGGAGATCACAAGGCAGAGAGGCAGGCAGAGAGAGGAGGAAGCAGGCTTCCCGCTGAGCAGAGAGCCTGATGCAGGGCTCGATCCCAGGACCCTGGGATCATGACCTGAGCCGAAGGCAGAGGCTTTAACCCACTGAGCCACTCAGGCGCCCCTTAAACAAGTACTTTTAAATCTTCTTGGAGAACTTCACGTCAAGAATAATGGCTTAAATTGTATTTTTAAGTTGGTTAATATTTATGTGTGAGGCTATATTAATATTTTGTTGCTAATAGCACTAGAATTGTTAAATTGGTTGTACATCTGTGTATTAGGCTTAATGTGTAGATTCATTCCAAAAAAATTGTAGACTTATTAATTATGGGTGCATTTACTATATGTCTCTTAAGATTGTGTTTACTTGTTTACTTTTTGGATATACCTAGTAAGGATATCATGCTGAGAGATGTACTTGATTAAAACAGGTGTCCTGGGGGAGGAAGATAACATGTGCTGAGCTATGTAATTTGTGGTAGGAAAGAAAAGGAGAAAAAATGGCAGAAAAAGGAGGAGGCCATTAGATTTTAAAATAGCCTGGTAGGAAGTTCTGAATCAGATGTGGGGGAAGAGAAGTGAAAGATGTAAACAGTTGTGTGTGTGTTTATCTCTGTGTATATCTGTTCTTGTTGAAACATGAGGAAGGAGAAGACTGGTAAGAGGCATGGAAAGCCTTCAATGGCTATTTATGAAACTGCCAAGTAGACCAGTGGTTGGTACTGGGCAGTAGGTATGAGAAAATTTATATGTATTGGTGGTTGGGTAATTAGTTGTAAGTGACCTCGTGATGAAGATGGATAAAGGAGTGTGGTGATAAGTATAGAACATATTTCAACTGGAGGAGAGTTGCCTTCAGAGCATTATAGTTGGATCAGTAAGGAATCTAACCAAAATACTTGAGAGGGTAAGATAACAGGATAAACAGTGTTAACCTAGTCTAAAGAGAAGACTAGTTTCCACAAGTTTGGAAAATAGAGAAATAAACAAATGAAAAGTTAAAAAAAAAACCAACAAATGAAAAGTTAAAAAGGTAAAATTTTTTTAAATATAGTTTATATTTTTAAATAAAATTAGGTAACATAACTTAGATATTTGCAGATGATTTTCACTTAGATCTGAGTTTCTAGAACTACCCCACAATTTTAATTTTCTTTGAAGCCATAGCTTATAATAAGGCTTTTTTCTTGTTTTATGTAACTTTTCCCAGATCTTGGGTTGTGATACATAATTCCTGCTGTGTGACTTTTTAGAAGTTTATAATTTTAATAGTGTCTCCTAGGGGCTTCCCAGTTTCATTCCCCATCTCACCACCCCAGTATTATAACTAGAAAATGATCTTGGCTCCAGTTCTCCTATTCTTATCCCATTGTGTCCACTCTTGCTCATATCGCTTGCCTTAATACCCAGCTGCCTTTTCTGTATAGAAGTTTTTGTCTACGTTTCCATTTTCCTTGGTCCTTCCAGTCTCATTTTCTTTAAAGCTTTAGATTACGTGTCTCATGTTGAACATAGTGAATTGACTTATCTTTCCCCCAACTCCTCCTTCATACTTAGCTTTTTAGTCACTGGGCAAGGTGTAGTCATAAAGCCTGGCAGTGAAAGAGCCTGAACTCAGACTGGCTTTTAACCTATCATTGCTCCCCACTGCCTAGCTTCTCTGCTCCTAGTGTGACTTACGGTTTTCTTGTTATTCTTCATACTTTCCTTTTCTCCATTCATGTGGGTAAATATCTGACTAATTATAGTACATCTGAGCTCAGAGATGTTGCTTAAGTTATTTTATTACTTCCTGGAAAGAAAAAGAAAAAGAAACAAATCACCTGAGGATAAGTACTTCAGTGTGGAATTTTGAAAAGTTGTAGCGAAAAACTTTTATTTGGGTAAAAGCACGTAGTGCACATAAGCACATTGTGATTGACATCCTGGAAACTAAAGGCTGAACATTTGGAAGGTTAGAATCTGTATTACTGCTATGCCATGGGAGACCATGCAGACTTGGCGGGGCCCCGGGTGGGCTAAAGACAGAAAGTAGCTTTTGGATATGGTAAGTTTTAGGTACCTTGTAGAACACTAGGTGGATTTGGTTTCTGTGGTTCATTGGTCTCTTTTATTTTTTATTTTATTTATTTATTAAAGGATTTTATTTATTTATTTGACAGAGATCACAAGTAGGCAAAGAGGCAGCAGAGAGAGAAAGGGAGGCAGGCTCCCCACTGGGTAGAGAGCCCAATGCAGGGCTCTATCCCAGGACCCTGGGATCATGACCTGAGCCGAAGGCAGAGGCTTTAACCCACTGAGCCACCCAGATGCCCCCATTGGTCTCTTTTAATGTAGAAGAATCTTCCTCCCTTTTTCATTTTTTATGAAATTGAATTTTTTGGAGAGTTCAGATTTGTTATCTAATGGGATGTCTTACACTTTGGAATTGTTTTCTAATAATTAGCTTAGCTTTAAAGTGTTTTGTTTTTTGTTTTTTTTTTTAAGATTTTATTTGTTTAGGGGCGCCTGGGTGGCTTTTTTTTTTAAAGATTTTATTTATTTATTTGACAGAGAGAGATCACAAGTAGGCAGAGGCAGGCAGAGAGAGAGAGAGGGAAGCAGGCTCCCCGCTGAGCAGAGAGCCCGATGCGGGACTTGATCCCAGGACTTTGGGATCATGACCTGAGCTGAAGGCAGAGGCTTTAACCCGCTGAGCCACCCAGGCACCCCTACAATGTTTTTGACAAGAGTACAACTTAGGTGACACTGTGGACATCACATTAGGAAGCATATATCATCCAGGTTGTCCCACTGTTGGTGTAATTAAGTTTGTCACTTGGTTAAGCTCATGACTGCTGCATTTCTCTTACTTGGGGCATATTCCTCTATTTGTAATTAGTAAATCGTCTGTGGGGAAATATGTTAGGACTCCCAGTAGCCTTTAGTATTTGTTTTCAGTCTATCTGCTCAGTACCATAAACTTGAAAACGTATTCCGTCACTTTAACAATTTTACAAAAGTTGTTTCTCACATTACTAGAAAATTTAAAAGATATTTGTTAGAATAAAAAAGGGCAGAAATGAAGTTGAAATTATGTGTAAGTGAAGTAGAAGGGGGTAGTGTTGAAGCATACCTTTTTTTGGGGTACGGTTTGGAGGATGGCACGCAACACAATTGTGATCTATAACATTGGAGCTATTATAAAAATGTGAGCAATCCATTACAGCCATTCTAAAGCAAGAGCAACGTTACATTATTAGCCTTTTTAAAGCAATCCTGCTTGAAATTAATGAACTTTATTTTTTTTATAGGTTTAAGTGTAATACTGGATATTTATTTCTTTTAAGGTAAGTTTTTTCTTTTTCTTTCTTTCCTTCTTTTTTTTTTTTTTTTGAAACATTACTATATTAAATTAGTTATCCAGGTAGTTTGTCTAGAAAGTAAATTTCTGTTACCAAAATTGAATCAATAATTTATTTGTCATCTGGGGTTATGGGCTTTGTCTATTACAGAGAAAAAATTGTATTGAGGGGAATGATTGTTAACTGCACATATAGCACTCTGCAATATGATGCCCAACAGTTGGCTGCTGAAGATTGGTAGGTTGTCACGGCACCTTAGGTTTACACAGTTCTGGTATATCTCAGTATTCAGAATTGCTTAGGTTTCCCTTGGGAGCCTTGAGCTGTGGGTTGAATATTAGTTTCCTAGGACTGCTGTAACAAAGTGCCACACACTGGGTGGCTTAAAACAGTAGAAATTTATCCTCTCCCAGTTCTGGAGGCTAGATGTCCAAAATAAAGACATTGGCAGGGCTCTGCTCCCTTTATGAAGGCTTTAGGAAGCGATCTTTCTTTGCCTCTTCCTAGCTTCCTAGCTTTGCCAAGCTAGCGGTTGGCAGTCCTTAAAGCTGCTTCACTCTTGTTTCTGCCTCTGCTGTCAGGTAGCCTTTTTTCCTCTGTGTGTCTTCTCTCCCTGCTTCCAATCACCCTCTCTTTATAAAAACACCAGTCATTGGGTTTTGGCCCCACCCTAATCATGTATGACCTCACTTAAATTGATTACATCTGCAAAGATCCTGTTTCCAAATAAGGTCACATTCACAGGTCCTGAGGTTAGGACTTGAACATACTTTTTTGGGAAACACAATTCAGCACAACACATTCGTGGTTGGAATTTGACTTGAGTTGTAGCAATATCGAGATGCTGTGATCACTTGGAGGCTTGAGTACTCTCTCTGAGGTACTGAACTATTTTGGAATTGATACAAAAATAAAAATGAATCCCTGGATTTCTCAAGCCAGTTTAGAGCTTATATCTATTTCAGACTTTGGCAGAGGGGGTGAGAATTTTTAACATATCCGGATATAAAGACTCGTTATTTCTTTGCATTTGTGGGATTCAGTCTGACAAGAATTGTGGCCCTCCTGAGGTAGACATAAGAGGGAAACAAAGTAAGCTAGGAGTTTCTTTTCATAACCCAATTATAACAATACTGTCCTTTTTATCTGTTTATGTTAGGAAAGGAAACTTGTATAATTGGCTTTTATAAAGCTCATTAGTACTCTTGATCATTTTAGAAAATAAGGGGTACAGGGTTATTGAAATTCAGCTCCACTTTCAAAAAAGTTCTTAGGTAATTGAACCTAGCTCAGCGCCTGGCCCTTAGTAAGTGCCTGAGACATATTTAGTGAGCCTTTCTAAGAAAGTGAAGGAGGTTTGAGGTAGTCATGAAAAGAAGGAAAGTTTTCACTTCTAATTTTTGAATTTTTTTCTCTCTGGCTGGTTAGGGTATTTACTATTCCAGTAATTGATTTGCTTTTGTTCATAAATGACTAGAGAATGTAGATTACAGTTAGAATTAGTGTTTTTAATATAGGACAATACATATGATACTAGACACATGTTTAGTTTCTGGGGTTTGAGATTTGAAGGTAATATTCTTTAAGGGCCTATATTATATAATGCTTATGAATAAATCTTAAAAAATCTAGGCTATGTTAACGTTTTCTTCATTCTTTTCCTCCACTTAAATAAAAATAGCTCTATTAATACAACAAGCTTTAAAGCCATAATGTGGCATACCATCCTGTTTGAGAGGTGAACATTGTTGAATAAAAATGGCTGACAGAAGTGGGAAGATTATTCCAGGACAAGTGTATATTGAAGTGGAATATGATTATGAATATGAAGCTAAGGACAGAAAAATTGTGATAAAACAAGGGGAACGATACATCTTGGTGAAGAAGACCAATGATGATTGGTGGCAAGTCAAACCCGATGAGAATTCCAAGGCGTTTTATGTGCCAGCCCAGTATGTTAAGGAGGTCACCCGCAAAGCTCTCATGCCGCCTGTTAAACAGGCAGTTGGACTGCCAAATAATTCTGTGAAAATGATACAGAGTCTCCATCTTCAGAGGTCAACAGAAAATGTGAACAAATTGCCTGAGCTTTCAAGTTTTGGAAAGCCATCATCGTCTGTTCAAGGAACAGGTCTTATTCGTGATGCAAATCAGAATTTTGGACCGAACTATAATCCAGGTCAGACTGTGACCCTAAGCTTGGACCTGACCCATAATAACGGAAAGTTTAACAGTGACTCACATTCTCCTAAAGTTTCTGGCCAGAATAGGACGCGCTTATTTGGTCACTTTCCCGGTCCAGAGTTCTTGGATGTAGAGAAAACTAGCTTCTCCCAGGAGCAGTCTTGTGATTCAGCAGGAGAAGGCTCTGAAAGAGTACATCAGGATTCTGAGTCTGGCGATGAACTTAGCAGCAGCTCCACTGAACAAATAAGGGTAAGATGAAAAGTAGAATGATGCAACACTTATACCATCATAACAAAAATACTACAGATTTTAATCAAAATCTTTGTAGGAGTTAGGAATTGTTTGCTTTGTTTTTAGACTACACGGGTTCTGTCCTGATTTAATGAGATGGAGAATAGTATAACAAATTGTCAAGTTCATAAAGGTTGACTTTGGTTTCCATACTTTTTATGCCTTTATGGGGCTTTATGTGTGGAAAAGGTTTTTTTTCTTTTCTATTGAATTTACTTAACTTATCCAGTGATGATATTTATTTTACTAGACAAAATTTGTTTTCTAACTGTACTCATTTTGACTTGTTTCCGTTAAGTTTTCAGGTAATAATGGGCATTTGAGGAAAGATCCCCCTGGAATGTTAGCTACTTGTTTTTTGAAACTGGTTTATTGACCTTGAATATTTATTTAAATCTCTACCTTCATTCTTGCACTTTGTGTCCTAAGTGTCTAAGTGTTCTTGCCTAGAACAGTAGCCTGAAAAAAATTTTGTGTCCATGATTTTATTTTATTTTTCTCCCTTACCTAACTTTATTTTGAGATTAGTTTTTACCAGTTTGTCAAGTCAAGTGAAATAATTTTAAAAGCAAATGCAGGAAGTTGAACTTGAATGTATTTGGGTAAGTCTAATTTTAAGTGAAATTGAAAATTGATAAATTTCTGGCCTAAAGCTCTGTTGTAAGATTTAGTCATCCATTTGAGTCAGTATTTGTGAGGCTGCTCGTAGGTGTGGTCTAATTGTGATAGAACCAGTTTGTTTTTCCTGTAGCTTTTAAATTTTCTTGTGACATTTTGAATGAAAGTAAGGAAAAGGAAAGATTCTTTAGAGAAACTTCTGATGTTTAAGATCAAGGCAGTTACATGAGGTAGCACTACCAGTTCACTATCATGTGTCTTTCAGGCTTCTATTTCTTTATAGTCTTTATGTGATACTTTGACGTAGGATATGTAATGTTTCTTGGATTTTTTTCTTGTTCGTCCTCCTTATTGAATGAGCGGGACCTGGGAAGGACGTGTTTTCCGTTGCCGATAACCATCATTGTTACTGTGCGCTTCAGGTTATGTTTTATTTTTAGGTATGCTAGCAGTCCTGGATTCTCTTCATCATGCTCATTGTAAATTCATTGCATGGAAGTTCGTGCCTCCTAGCCTCTCCTGAGCCCCTAACACTGTTTGGAAATCCTATTAGATCTCTCTAGCCGGTCCTTTTCCTAACTCTTCACTGCAAGTGTTTTAAAACTTTTTCATTTTTTTCAGTTCTCTCTCATTCACCTGTTTTTCCCTGCTCTCTTATCTCAAATAACCTTACCTTCTACTGACAGCCTAAATAAAAGCTTTGGGATGGAAAATCTTTGGTTTTGGGGAGGAAGTATTGCACAGCAGTTGATAGTGCTGGCTTTAGATTTGGATGTGGTTCCATACCACTTACCAGCTGCGCCATAACTGCGGCAAAGTACTTAACCTCCGTGTGGCTCAGAGTTTCTTGAGAGTTTCCATCTTAAGAGTTTCCTTCTCTTAAGATGGGGATCCCAGAGTTGTTGAGGGTTATGTGGGCCACTGTCGCTAATATACTTCGAGCTATGCCTTGTGCATAAATACATTACATATCTATTGCTCCTTGATACATTACTGTTAAGTCTGGTGGCTTAAAACAGTAAACATGATCTCAGTTTCTGTGCTCAGTAATTCAGAAGCAGGTTAATTGAATGGTTTTAGAGGCTTCGGACTCAGGAGGGTATGGTCTTACGAAGGCTTGGGTGGGCCTGGAGAAGCTGCTTCTGGTTCCATCTGGTTCACAGGGAGCTAGCTGTGCCGCCTCACAGGTGCTGGAATGATGTAGACCAGCTTTTCCTCAGAGGGAGCAGTCCAAGATGGGACAAGGCATTGTCTTAAAAGCCAGAGTCTTGAAAGTCGCACACTATCGTTTCCTTTTGGTTATACGTTTTAGCCGTATTGTGTGTGGGAGGAGACAACATAGGGATACGAATGTCAGGAGAGGAGGCCACTGGGGGCCATCTTGGGGCTGGCTAGCATAGTAAGTATTCAGTACTTACTTACAAGGAGCTGTTGTTGTCGTTTCTAATGTTATTTCCCCCATCAAATCTGTAAGTACACCTGTATCAGCAGTCCCCTTTCCCACTCGTACAGTGCAAGCATTGCCTCTCTTATCCAAGGGCAGTCTCTTCAGATCTGCTTTCCCCACTTTTTCCACAAACCTTTTGCTAAAGATTATGCAGCATTGTGCTCACATGGCTTTAGACTGATTATTTTTGTTGGTGATTTTTTTTTTTCTTTCAACACTTTTAAGTATTTTACCCACTCTTTTTGTTTGCATGGCTCCTCATGAAAAATATGCTGTACTTCTTTCTTACTCTTTACTTCAATAGTTCAGGTGTCTTTTCCTGTGGCTTCTTCAAGCTTTTCTCTGCATCTTTGGTTTTTTGCAGTTTGTGTATAATATGCTTTTCTGTAGGTTTTGAAAATGTTTATTTTGTTTTCATTTTGGGACCTTTTTTTGACATATCTTTGTGCTGTTGATTCTTTCCCAGCATATTTAGTGATCAAATATCAAAAATATCAAAGACATTTTCTATTTTTGTTATAGTGTTTTAATTTCTAGAATTTCTTTTTGATTCTGTCTTAGCTTTTCCATCTGCCTGCCTACATTGTTTTTGAATGTTGTCTTTCTTTCATAGTTCTTAACACATAATTATTTAAATTCCCTGATAATTCTAACATCTGTGCTTTCTTTATCTCTTTCTTTATGTCTTACTTTACTTTCTTTATCTCTTCATAGTTTTCTTGCCTTTTGCCATATCTTCTGATTTTTTTGTCAAAGTCAGACATGTGTTATTGGGTAACGGGAACTAAAGTGAATAGACCACTAGTGTGAGGTGTTAGACTAATCTGGCAGGAAGTTGAATTGTGTTTGTTTGCTGTGATTTTAGGTACCAGAGGCTTTAAATTTCTCAAGTATCCATGTTTGGGGGCTTTTCTAAGAGTTTATCATTAATGTGTGGTTCCCCACTAGGTCTCCTTGTTCTCTCCCTGTCGGGGAGGGGTGAAGTACCTCATTATTTGGTCCACATAGCTTCCACTAACACCATTTAGAGGATGGCTTCCTTGCCACTTGGCAGTAGTGAAAGTTCTGACTTTCCCAGTAGGCTGTGTGTGTGTGTGTTGGGGGTTGAAGGTTTCTTGTTACTGTCTGGCAATGACTGTCCTTTTCTCTCTGCCTTTTCTGACACCACTCTTATGGGGGTTTTGGGGTGCCCTGTAACAGCCTGGCAAGTGTGTAAATCTAAGTTACCTGTTTGCCATTGCTGGAGATATGTGGTAGGACTGTTGGTTTTTTTTTTTTTCTGTAGCATTTGGCTGTTGTAGCGTAGTTACGTAAAAAAGTTTTCAGTCTTGCTCAGTCTTCCCCTTTTCTGGTCCTTTTGCTAGACAGAGCAGGAATTTGTTGGGGCTTTTTGGTCTGTGTCTGTTAGTGTTTCTGGTTTTTGCTGACTTCCCCCTTTAAATCTGGGATATATGAAGCCAAAATTAAATATAGGAAACTCAACCGCCATGTTGTTGTTCATTGGGTCCTGAGGTCACTAGTTGGTCTACCTTCTCTTTACCTTTCAGAGACTTCGTGTGTGTGTGTGTGTGTGTGTGTGTGTGTGTGTGTGTGTGTGTATGTTTTAATTATTTAATAATAATAATTCGTGATCACTTTCATCTATTTCACCCATCCCCCTACCCTCTCCCCTCTGGAACAGCCAGTTTGTTCTCTGTATTTATGAGTCTGTTTCTGGTTTATTTGTTCATTCATTCGTTTTGGTTTTCAAATTCCACATATAAGTGAAGTTATATGGTATTTGTCTTTCTGTGCTTGGTTTATTTCACCTATCATTATAACCTCTAGGTTCATCCATATTGTCATAAATGGCAAGTCTCTTTCTTATGGCTGAGTAATAGTCCAGTGTGTGTGTGTGTACCACATCTTCTTTATCCTTTCATCTACTGATGGACAGATGTTTTCTTGTTTGCTTTGTATTATGTCCAGTGTTTTTATTTGTAGTTAGTCTGAGGAATAGGGAATGTTACATATATTCCTTTTATCCAGAATTGGAAGTGATTGATAAGTTTTCAGTGGAACTTTTTAAGTATTAATTTTCTTGACCTTTTAACAGTGTTGTTAGTCTGGTCATCTATGGGATATCCTCTCATCGTAAGCTTTCATCACATCCTGTTCTCCTCCGTTGTGCTCATCACATTTATGATTATTTTCTTCCTTCTTGCTAGTCAGTCTGTAATCTCCAAGCCATACTAGTTATCATGCCTTTGTCTGTTTCTGCATATCGAGTACTTAGTATAGTACCTGGCATATAGTAGATAGGCTAAAGGCTTCTGGAATGATGACCAGTGTTTAGCAACAAATACTTCAAGTTAAAGGGGAAAGGGAAACCTAGGTTAATGTCCTGGTAAAGACACATATTTCTTTTTGAAAAACAGTAACCCAGAAGTGCTGTGATCCTTGCCTACAGACATATCAAAGAATATTAGGGAGATGGAGTCGGAAGTAAAAAGTTCTAATTCAATGCAGAGATTCCAAAATTTGTGTCAAAAATTATAAAACTGAGTTTGGCCCTTCACTCCCAGTAAAATGGATACATAATTTTATTGTCTTCCTTAGAGCAACAGATTTTTAGGTAATTTCAAAGTTCATACTAATGGTTGCAAAGAATATGAAACTGCAAATCAGTATGTTATTTCAGAGCTCTAAACCTTTAAACAGCCTTAAAAAAGGGGCACCTGGTGGCTCAGTTAAGCCGTTGACTTCAGCTCAGGTCATGATCTCAGGATCCTGGCATCAAGCCCTATATCAGTCTGTGCACAGCAGGGAGTCTGCTTTTCTCTCTCCCTCTGCCCTCGGCCCCCCCCCACCCCCCCACCCCCAGCTCATGCACTTAATCTCTCTCTCTCAAATAAATAAATAGAAAATCTTAAAAAAAGCCTTAAATACTACACACTTTGCTCCTGATGCTCTGTTTGCTTCTCATGATCTCACTAATCCTACTTTAATATATATTTTACCAGGCTTGAGTATCGAGTTTCTCAGTTACATATAATTATTAGATAGTATTGTCTAAAACTGGAGAGTAGAAATGGTATGGTAGATCTTTGTCTATAAGCCTGACAAAACGCCAGACAGAGAGAGGTCAGTTAGAGGACTGACAACCTGACATAAATTTAGGAAGGCCAAACAACTTTAATGCCTAGAATCATTATTTTAAAATATAATATGAATATTTATGATGGCCATAAATCTAGAAATGTATAAAATTAAGTTCTAGATTTTTAGGTGGTAGATACATTAATAGAAAGAATATCTTCATTGATAGTGGTAAACTGATGCATTTCTGGCATTTGGAACCTAATCTTAAATTAATCTGGAAAATTTTATATATGGAATAGTTCATCTGCATTTCAAGGTATTACTCTTCTATACTGGGTTCATGAAATCAATTTCCTAATTTGTTACAGATTTACACTTTGTTTCTAATTGAAAAGCATTTAAATATTTATTTTTAGTCTTTCCTTAATCCGAAATTGTGTCGACTGCTAGTATAGATGTTTATTGTATTTAAAAATACAAATTAAACTATTCATACATACATGTATATTTACAAAATAAAAATCGTACTGTATGTGCAATTTCACTGTAGGGAACATTTTAAAAATTATGCCTTATACCTGTTATACTAAGAAGAATGCTTGAGGGATGTAATTTTTCAGGCTAATTGGATTTTCTGGCTAATACAGATTAGGTATAAAAGGTTTCAGTGTTTGTTAGAGATTTACCTAAATCTGTTTCCTCATAGATGGTGCTGAATCTAAAAACAGATATAAATTAGCTTTGCGTAGCAACAACTAATAATGTCCCCTGTCATCCAAATCCTTGCTCAGTGTATCTTTTTGTTAAGTCCTCCCCTTGCCACACTGCTGGAACGAGTGCAGTCATTATTTAGCCACATTTAGGCAAAATGTTGAAGTTTTAAAACTATTCAGTGTCCTTAACTTTCCTTTTGTACTTTCCTCCCTGAATGACATCTTGGAAGCTCCATCTTCTGTTTCTGCTTCCCAAGATTATCTTCTCATCACATCTTTATCCTTAATCAAAACAGGAAAGAATAATAGTTTTAAAATTTGGTTTTATTTGATTGACTACTTGATGAAAAATACCAACCCTTTTCTCAAGAAATGCACATTTGCACCAAATTTTGTTAAAATTTCAAGGTATCCAGAAACCTATATTCTTCCTTATCTCCCCCCCCCCCCGTTTTAGTTTTTTAGAGCATAAACAAGAGTGGAGAGGCAGAGGGAGAGAGAGAATCTTTTTTTTTTTTTTTTAAAGATTTTATTTATTTATTTGACAGGCAGAGATCACAAGTAGGCAGAGAGGCAGGCAGAGAGAGAGAGAGAGAGAGGAGGAAGCAGACTCCCTGCTGAGCAGAGAGCCTGATGCGGGGCTCGATCCCAGGACCTTGGGATCATGACCTGAGCCGAAGGCAGAGGCTTAACCCACTGAGCCACCCAGGCGCCCCGAGAGAGAGAATCTTAAGCAGGCTCCATACCCAGCCTGCAGCCCTGTGTGGGGCTCAGTCTCAAAATGTCACAATCGTGATCTGAGCCAAAACCAAGAGCTGGACACTTAACTGGCTGAGTCACCCAGGTGCCCCTAGAAACCTAGATTCTTGAAGTGAAAGTTTTTGGCAGAGTAATTAGGAGTAAAGATTGATAAATCTTCTTTAGGGAAATTTAGGCATGAATGTCTAGGTAGATGGAAATTTGGTAGAAGAGCAGGATCAGCTAGATCAGCTTGAAATTATATTTGGGTTAATCCCAAAGGCAAAATTGAGTGAGGTCTTTTAGAATAACTGGTATTACTAGGTTCTTTCTGGAACTAAGAACCTGCTTTATTTTAGTATTGACCTGTTTATCAGGCTTCTTCCTCTTCAGTTGTTTTTGGTTATGATCTTTTTGAGGATTTAGCCATGAACTGTCTAACCAAGAAGGGACCTACATTGCATCAGTGCCTACAGTTACATTGGGCTCACTGTCCATGTAAAACTCCTTTTATGTCCACCTTCCTTTTACCTCTTACCTGACCTTTTCTCACCTTTGCATTTTCTAAGACAACTAGAGTCTCTTTTAACTTTCTTCTAAAGGTTACCTGTCCTTTCCTTTATGATTCCTAATGCATTTGGCCTTATTTTATTTTACTTTCACTTACTTTTTTTCTACTTTAAGCCCGGTGATTAATCAGAACTTAGCTGTAAGTGCCAGAAACCAACTGTGCCATGGTGAGGGAAAAGGGAATTTATTGGCTCATGTAACCAGACTACAGGAAGGGTTTATTCGTTGGAGCTAGGGTCTGGTTTACTGTCAGGATTCCTTTTATTGCTTTTGACTCTTGTCTCTGATTATGTCTCCGTGATTTTGTTATACTTCCCAACAGACTTCTTCCACATGGCTATAGATGAGTTGCTAGTAACTACTAGGCTCACGTCCTTCGTTTTTGTATTAGGGTATTTTATTTTCTTCCCTTAGTTCTAATTCAGAAAATCTCAGAGAAGGAATTGGTCTTAGCTTGTGACATGCTTACACTTATGGCCAGGGGCATGATTGGGCCGTACCCAAACTGCATATTTGGAATTTATTTTAGAGAAATTGTTCCCCCAGAGAAATTGTAAGTGTGCTGTTCCCAGAATAAGGGAGAAATGTCAGGGAGACAAAATAGTACTTAACCAACCATATCCTCTGTTTTTGAGATTGATTCTCGAGGTCTTCCCACATTATACCTCTCTGTACCAAGTCATTCATTGACACCAGCTGCTCTGAAGTCCAGAGAGGGAGCTGGCAAGGTTGGAACTGCCAGACTGATTCTAGTTCAGCAAAGAAAGGTTTGAAGATCCAGATTTCAAGTAGAGAGGATTCTTTGTGCTATAAAATTAGAACAGCAAAGTAATATTCCCTTTTGTGCATATCTTGGCCTTTTCAGAATGTAGTCTTGAAAGCCCAAGATTGTGTTCTATTTCTGCCAGTAAACTTCTGACAGCAAATAATTTAGTAAATAATCTGTATAGTGAAGACAATACTGACTTAAAAGAAAACACCACTTAATATGATATGCCTGTAGATGACGAGAGGTGAACTTGTGATGAAGAACTGAATTTTGTATGTCAACTTGGCTGGACCATGGTGCCCAGATATTTGGTCAAATATTATTCTGAATGTTTCTGTGAAGGTGTCTTTTGGATGTGATTAACATGTAAGTCGATGGACTTTGAGTAAAGCAGATACTCTCTCCATAATGTGGATGGGTCTCATTAGAAAGACTAATAGAGTACAGAATAGACCTTCCCCTCAGCGAGAAGGAATTCTGCCTGCAGACTGCCTTTGAACCTAAACTGCTACTCTTCCCTTTGTCTCCAGCCTTCTAGCCTACTCCACAGATTTTTGGATTTGCCAAGCCTCCACAATTGCATGAGCCAGTTCCTTAAAATAATTTACTTTCTCTTTCTCTCTCTATATACACATACATCCTGTTGGATCTGTTTCACTGGAGAACCCTGACGACTACACAGGATGTGTAACTGTCTACTCCAGTCTTTATCATCACAGTTAGATCCAAAAGGAAGACCTGAAGTTCATATGTAAAATCCTTTGCCAGGGGTTCCTGGGTGGCTCAGTTGGTTAAGTGTCTGCCTTCGGCTCAGGTCATGATGCCAGGGTCCTGGGATCAAGCCCTGCATTGAGCTCCCTGCTCAGCAGGAGCCTGTTTCTCCCTCTCCCTCTGCCTGGTGCTCCTTCTGCTTGTGCTCTCTCTTTGTCAAATAAATAAATAAAATCTAAAAAAAAAAAAAAAAAAAATCCTTTGCAGGGACATCTCAACCTAGCTTGATTAAGTCTTGTGCTCATCTCTGGGCCAATTACTCTGTTAGGTAGGTTGAGTACTCTGATTTGTCAGGACTGCATTTTAGGTTAGGTTGAGTACTGTTAGGTAGTTAGGTAGGTTGAGTACTCTGATTTGTCAGAACTGCATTTTTTCCAGTCTCTTCACAAAGAAGGTGTGAGGTGAGTGGGGTAATGTAATTGGCAGTCCTATCAGAATCACATCATTTGGGGGAGGGCAGATAACCAAAGAAAGGAATGGGGGGTAGTGCTAGTATGTGAAAAGGAGAATGCTAGACAATAAGAAACAATGAATGTTCATATAACACAATTATTGCTATACCTTGGGGTATATCTATCCTTTGGAATATGGAGTTAATATATTTATGTTTAAGAAATTTTGGATACTCAGTAAGGTCAGTTACACACAAATTTTTTCACATCTGTAGGTAAATTCTGTTAGACTTTAAATGCATGAATATTCTAGTCTATGATGTAAAAAAGTCAGACATTATGTTTAAAGTCACTGCGTCAGTTAACTTGGGATATTGGAAATTTCTCCGTCTCTTGATATATGTGTGTATGTGTATACCCATTCACACATATATAATGGTAGTAGGATCATAGTAGAGTAGTAATAGAAAATATGGTTGAAAAAATAACATAATAGAGTCATTAAAAAATGTGTACATTATAAATATTCTATGTTTTCACCCTGTTTTCTTCCTAGGAAAGAATTCGCTAATCTAGGTGACATATCAACAAAAACAACAGATGTGGAAACATTTTTGCATTTTTCTTCAGAAAAATCTCGTCTGTATGCATAGACTATCTTTAGCAATTGCTTCAGTAAATGCCAGACAGATGGTTTAGACTCAGAATGACTAACAAATAATTTTATCACCATAATTACTTTGAAGTGTGGTATAGTAACACATAAGCTCAGATTTCTGGAAAACCATGAATGTAACTTGGTACATTAAGGAAGGAGGTGCAGAATAGGCTTCTGAATCAGAGAAATTTTTATCTCAGGGCCTTTCTGCAAGATATGTGACTTCTGAAGCCCTCTTTCTGGAACCTGTGGTTGAATACTGCTTTATTTGCCTACTTTTCTGACTCATAGCAGTGTAAAATTCGATAACTTGAATGTGGTTGGAAAGTGGCCAACAACTTGATTTCTGATGAGAGATACAAAAATAACTAGAAGGGACTCATGAAAACAACCACAATTGGAGAGGAAGGTGAATGGCAACTAGCTGTTGCTGAGCATTTCAGTGTGTCAGGCACCAGAAGAGATGCTCACGTATGTGGTTGCTTCACCCAGGCTATGTAAGGTAGGTAGAGATGATTTTCTTATTACACTGAAGAAACAATTCTATATTCTCAGTTTGCAAAGTCGGGGGGAGTACTTGTATCATTTCAAAAATACTTAAGTATGACAAAATAAAAAATTTGACATTCTTGAGTTAGGAGTTGAACCAGTTGCTTTCCACAGAACACCAGTTTTACCTGAGGGAGTGATTGAGAAACTAGGGCATTTGTTAGATATTTTCTCAGATATGAACAAAGTAAGTAAAACATCGCTTTAAGTAAAACAGTGTTTGTTGCAATGCTAAAATTCAAGCTTTAAAGTACAAATTAGAATTTTAAAAATTTATAGCTACCACCTTGAGCTTATACTTCTTAGTCTTAAGACTTTTCTGATGAAACATTGGTAATATTGAGTATTTTGTTTTGTTCTTTGTCTTTGATATTGCCTAATGAAATGTTTTAATATATGGAAGAGAAGAAACTACCACTTTTTGAGTTTTGGTAGGATGTCAGAACAATGTCCACAATTATCTGGAAGGGCTATTAAAATACTTCTCCCTTTTCTATCTGCATATCTTCATAAGACCGTTTTCCCTTTATGTAGTTCAAAACAACATATTACAAAAGACTTAATGTTGAAGTAGATTTGTGAGTCTGGACAAAGAGATTTGTAAATGTTCAACAATGTTATCTTTCTCATTAATGTTTTTGGGGAGACTATTATTAGTTTTCATTAATAGATATTTATGCTAACATATAATGGGCTTATTTTTAAATGAGGTGAACAAATAATTTTAAAATTTCCTTAATTTGTAATGACTAGGTAGCAATTGATAGAACATACTTGAACAAAAGCTCTTTGGTGCTCTCAAGTAATGTTCAGATTGAGAATTGCTGTTTTGGTGAAAGTGTACATCTGGCTGTGTGACAATGGCATTTGATTGAGGCATTGCAGGTTTCTTCCCCTTGGAATGTACTCCTTTGTGTAGTAGGTAAATGGTATGTATTAGTGGTTTGTGGTTGATGATGATAAAAATTTTTTTTTAAAGATTTATTTGAGAGAGTGAGAGAAGAGATGGAGAGAGAGAGAGAGAGAGAGCACGAGAAGAGAGAGCTCCTCAGAGGGAGGAGCAGACTGTCTGCTGAGTAGGGAGCCTGAGGGAGGACTGGATCCCTGGACTCTGGGATCATGACCTGAGCTGAAGGCAGTCGCTCAACCAGCTGAGCCACCCAGGTGCCCACAATGATAAAAGTTTTTGATAAAATATTTTAAAAGTTGGCTATATGGGGCACCTGGGTGGCTTAGTGGGTTAAGCCTCTGCCTTGCGCTCAGGTCATGATCTCAGGGTCATGGGATCGAGCCCCGCGTCGGGCTCTCTGCTTGACAGGGAGCCTGTCTCCCCCCCACTCCATGCCTGCTCTGCCTCCTTGTGACCTCTCTCTCTCTCTGTCAAATAAATTAAAAAAAAAAAAAAAAAAAATGTTGGTTATATTTTTTTGGGAAAACCTTTTTGTTTTTTTTTTTTTTTTTAAGATTTTATTTATTTATTTGAGAGAGAAAGAATGAGAGCAAGCGAGAAGAGAGCATGAGAAGTGGGAGGATCAGAGGGAGAAGCAGACTCCCTGCTGAGCAGGGAGCCTGATGTGGGACTCGATCCCGGGACTCCAGGATCATGACCTGAGCCGAAGGCAGTCGCTTAACCAGCTGAGCCACCCAGGCGGCCCTAAACTCTTTCAGTTTGACAACTGATTAGGTGAATGATTTGTTAAAATCTGTGTTGGTTCAATCAGAAAGCATATATTCAGTGGTCTTTTAACAATACATAGAATTATATTAATTTTTTTGTTGTAAACCCATATAAACTATAATGAATTATAGTAATACTAAAGTGTTGGAAATTTCTTGCCTTAGAAGTAGTTTATACTTGAATCAAAAATTGTTGTGCATAAAGTCACATTCCCACAAGGAAAGCACAATATGAAAATACTCAGTTTCAAGATCTGAAAACCTTGAATATGCAAAAATAGGAATGACAAGAAGTGAAAGACTTATGTCTCTAGTAAGGATGGAAAAGAGGAAGGAATCAGACTGCTTTAAATATCTTTTGTGCTGAAGTTAGAAAATGGAAAACTCACCAAAAAAAAAAAAAAGTCTGCCTACTATATTGGTTCTTCTTTAAGCATAATATGCAGTTTTTTTAAAATGTATTTTAATCCATGCTCCAGCCTTAGTTACAGTATTTGAAAGATTATTGTACCTTTCTCTAAAGAGACCAAGACTTTTGTAGTCTTCATAATTATTACTATTAGTTGTCTTTATAGTAGTTTGCTAGTTTGTAGTGTCTCTCCAGGACATACTCAGTGTAATTTTTTGGGGGAAAAATTGTGCTATTAGATATCATTTGCCTAATTAACCTAAAATGAAAATGCTGAAAAATTCTAGGTAATAGTTTTGTTTACTGTAGGCTGTGATTACTATAATTTTTTCAATGTAGATATTCAACTTTCTGTCTGATTTAAAAAAAAAATCTAAACAAAAACCTTGTTTTCCTTACTCTCTAAGTTTGGAACACTTACTTCTCCTACTGCATGAATTTGTGTGTTTATTATTTCTGACATTCATTTAAAGTCCTATAGATGTAGACTGAGTCTTATTTTGGAGACTCTATCCTCACAATTCTACCTAATCATTTTTTGCCTCTTAGTTAGAGCCCAGAGTATATATACATCTGGCCTTCTTCATTTTTGTATCTAGTAACTTTCCACAGATGAAGACCATAGGTGACGTTAGTTATAAAATCTCCTAAGTACCTGCGCACATAATCTACCTGAATGGTCCACAATGGGGAATTGTTTTGCCTCCCTTTCTCTATTGAGAAATTAATGGAATGGGAAGGTATCCAGTCCCTTACTTTGGGAGAGTAGACAGAGGTATGGTGCTGCAGTCAGAAATGTATTTGAGAGGCACCTGGGTGCTTCAGTCGTTAAGTGTCTGCCTTCAGCTCAAGTCATGATCCCAGGGTCCTGGGATTGAGCCCCATATTGGGCTCCCTGCTCATCAGGA